>NC_041352.1:26885380-26927880 GCF_004354835.1 Perca flavescens
AGCAAATACTCTTGCTCTCTCATAGAGGCTTTACAGGTGTACATACCTGAGTGATTTAACATTAGAGATGAAAACACCAGCGAGTAGTTTTGGTCTACTGAAGGAACAATCTGGTTTAGTTGTCGGAGGTCAGTGGAGATCCCATCAGACCAACGTGGGGGCTGTTCATCAGTGGAGTCGGTGATAGTGCACGGCAACACAGCGGTCTCTCCCACTGAGAGGTAGATTGTCTCAATCTGTAGTCTCAACTCTACAGGTTGACTGCTAACACACTGCTGCTGGTTCATCACCAGACAGGTGTAGTCTGTAAGGTCTGTTGCTGTGACGTTGGAAACACGAAGAGCTGATGTGTTTGTCACCACTTGGTATCTTCCTCTAACATTGTCCATCACTGATGTCGTATTGTCCCCAAAAACTCTGCTCCATGTTTCTTGCTCATATATCAAGTCCCGTTTGAGCCACTGGACATCCAGATTATCAGCTGCTCCCACACATGGCACGTCCACTGTTTCTCCAAGTCTCATTTCAATACGTCTCCAATCTAATGGCCTACAAAGAGTAATAGTGATGTTGTTGTCATGCATCAGGTTGCCCTCAGTCCAACACTCCTCTCGGTACCGGCCGGAGTCTGAATGGGTCAGGTCGAGGAGGGAGTAAGAAGAAGTATCCATCATGCTGACAAATCGTTGTTTCAAGTGTTCAGGTACTGAGGAGCTGTTGTACCAGATGTCAGAGGTGTTCCACATGACAAGCTTCTCCTCACCAACAGATCTGGAGATCAGGCAGTAGTCGGTGTTCTCGGGGAGGTTGAAGGTGTAAGAGGACCATTTCTTTCGGATGAGGATCCGTTCTTGTGCATGGATGTTGGTGATGAGAGCAAACAGCAGGAAGGAGAGCTCTGTGACTGCAGCCATTCTGCTCCGAGGTCGACAAACACTGACACCACTCAGCTCATATACGCTCTACGCCCACACTCATCAGCAGCTGCTCTTTTTCTGTTTTTAACAAACATGACTTCTTTATCTCGTCATCAGAGGAACCTTTTTCTCCTCCGCTCTCTATCCAGTAATCAATGTCCTTTACATGACTCTAAAACCACAGAGGGTTACGTGTCTTCATACACATCTTTTTCTGAGAGGAGAGGAATCATCCAGAGATAAGAGATAGGGGACAAGGGCGAGCAAGGGTGGACTGGACATCTGGCATACCGGGCACTTTCCCAGTGGGCCTAAGTGCATTGTTTTTTCAATTGACACTGGGCTGCTGGCCCAAAACACTTTAGTCAAAAATATCACATATAGGCTAGGTTTTCTTTTTTCTGACAGACGCGGCACATGAAACACGTAGCTCAACGGCCCATTGGTTGTTTTCTTAATTGACACTGGACTGGCCCAATCATGTCTTTAAACAGCACCCTCTTTGTGAAATCTGCCTGCATGCAGTTTCAGTGTGCATCTGCCAGGTTAGTAGCCTGACGTGGTCATTCTCAGATTCTAGTCAGAATAGCAGTCTGATGCTGCTCCACCGGAACAACAATGGACTCCTTCCATAACTTTGGGACCCTTTGCTGCTCCAGAGATATCCTAAATATATTACAGAACACCTCACAGAGCTGTTCTGAACAGTGCTTAATCAATCTTCCTGTAATAGCATCAGGCCCCATGCTCTCATCTAGAAATCTAGATGCACCCTAGTGGCAGAAAATTTAATTTGCAGCCAGGGGGGTCTAGGACCTCTCTGTTGGCTTGCGAGCTGGAAAAACTAAACTCTGGCCAGGCCAATCACATCGTGTATAGAGTCGGTGGGCGGGGCTTATGGCTGCTGCTGCTGCTGCTGGTGAACAGAGGTCTTCTGGAAGACTAGGAGTTCAGCTTTTCTTTGAGAAAAGAACAAAGAAAGGCACTGAAGTCATTCTTAAAAAAGGAACATGTGTTGGGAGTTTAAAGTTGAATCTACCAACTAGCGTTGCTCTGGTTGGTTGTAGCGCTATCCTATTGCGTGCAGAGAGAATATGAAAGACAACCGTTTATCCCGCCCCTGGGATTGAGCCCTGCCAATGGGGAGTTCCCAGACCCAACATCTGGATGTGGGTCTTGCTGGTAAGGCTAGTCATTTGTCTTAACTCTTTGAAACTCTTCCTTAACATCATGGACATCAGACATCTGGCTCGGCTTTGTGGAAGAGGAAGACTCTGCATGTTTCTCTAAGTTGCTCTGTTAAGTCATGAGTATTAAATCTTAAATAAAGGAGTTACGAGCTTCAGCTAAATCTTTGTTGCTATCATAGCCTGCAATACTAACCGGCTTGTTTTCAGTATTATTATGGTGGCCCGTTATTGTATTCACTCCGTGCCACGCTGCCTTCAAATTATTGCAGCTTCAATTTTCCTCTAGCTTATTTTGATATTGTAACTTGGCCCTATTAATTTGCAGTCTGACCTTTCTCCTTGCTTCCATTTTTTCTGTCTCATCACCTTTAAGAAAGGCCTTTTGTTTTCTGTTCAACGCATTTTTCAGAGATTTAATGACCCATGGCTTGTTATTAGGGTACACCTTGACATGCTTTTTAGGAATAACCGTATCCTCACAAAATGTAATATAACTGCATACAGTGTCATTGAGTTGATCAATATCTTTAGCAGAGTCCTCAAAAACAGTCCAATCAGTACAATCAAAGCATCCCTGTAATTTAGAAACAGCGTCTTTATTCCAGACCTTGGGCCCTATTTTAACGATGTAAGTGCACGGCGTGAAGCGCCTAGCACAAGTGTGTTTAGGGCGTGTCCAAGTCCACTTTTACTAGTTTAACAGCAGGAAAAAGGTCTGTGTGCCGGGCGCCTGGTCCTAAAGGGTTGTACTTAGTGTCTTCATTAATCAGAGGTGTGTTTTGGGCGTAACATGCAATCAACCAATCAGAGATCATCTCCCATTCCCTTTAAAAGCCAGGCGCGTTTGGACCTTGGAGCATTGCTGTTATGATGGAGGAATTGCACCGTAATATTTGTAATCTTCTGCGTGTGTGTGTGTGTGTGTGTGTGTGTGTGTGTGTGTGTGTGTGTGTGTGTGTGTGTGTGTGTGTGTAAAACAAGCATAGTGTGCACGCGCTGTGCACGAGCCTAGGAATTACAATAGTCCAGCCTGGAAGTAACGAATGCATGGACTAGTTTTTCAGCATCGTTTTGAGACAGGATGTTCTTAATTTTGGCAATGTTACGAAGATGAAAAAAGGCTGTTCTTGAGGATAAATCCTGATCAAAAGTGTGCAAGATAGGACCCTTTGACTTCTTTTGTCTTCACCTTCTCCCTCTTGAGCATTGGCTTGTACACAGGCGTGAGATAGATGGTGCTGTGGTCAGACGAACCTAATGGGGGTCTAGAATAAGCTGTATATGCTCCTTTTATAGAACCATAACACAAGTCCAGAATCTTATTTTTTCTAGTTGGGCAGGTGACCTACTGGTAAAGATTTAGGGATTTGCTCAGTTTACAATTATTTAAAATACCCCATTACTACATGAGCATCACCCTGTGTGTGTGTGTGTGTGTGTTTATGTGTGTGTCTGTCTGTGTGTGTTTGTTGTGTGTGTATGTATGTATGTTTGTGCATGAGTGTGCAATTGTGTGTGTGTGTGTGTGTGTGTGTGTGTGTGTGTGTGTGTGTCTGTGTGCATGTGTGTGTGTGAGAGAGAGTTGCTGTTGGACTCTAACAGACAGGTGTGTTTAGGACCCAGAGGAGCAGGTGCAGGCCTTCCTGCAGTCCGACCCCTCGCTGACAGAGTTCAGCGCCCAGATCTCCTTCTACTCTGTGAGTCCACTTCCTGTTCATCACACATCACGCTTCTCCTTCTGTCTCCACTTCCTGTTTATCACACGTCACATGCTTCTCCTTCTGTCGGGACGTTTTGTCTCCCACTACTGTCGGGTTGTTGACTCGTATCATTGAGCCCCTTTTGTCAAGTTGCAACAATGGTATGATGGTATGTTTTTGCTTTTTTGCAGGGTTTTTTTTTCAATATTTTTGTTGTTTTCTCTGCATTTATTTCAATTTTGTTGTTTTTTTACTGCGTTTTTCTGCGGGTTTTTTTTCCAACGTTTTTTAAGCTTTTTCCGTCATTTTTGTCATTTATTCTACTTGTTTAGAGCGCTGTATGGAACCACGTTAAGTTTTTTTTGGGACATTGTGGTTGAAAGAATCCCAATTTTCCCACTTTTCAAAAATGGGTAAAATCTGACCCGAGGACCACAGGAGGGATAAAGCCAAGTTTTTACCCATGATACCTTGCTGTCCCCCTGCAGACGCTGGAGTTGCAGATTTCGGAGCTGCCGGCCTTCTTCACCGTGGGTTCGATCCTCTTCTTCGCCGAGCAGCTGAAGCTGGCGCTCACTCAGGAGTGCCGTCTGTGGAAACGAGCCTTCGGCGCCGCGCTCAACCGCCGCGCGTGCGCCCGCATGGACGCCATCTTCTCGCTGCTGGACGGGCTGACGAAGCGCCTGCAGCGGCCAATCACGGACCTGGAGGACGTACGAGGAGCCATGGCGGCGCTGAGTGAGGTCAGACATTTCATCACTCGTTCATTCATCCAATCGTTCAGAAAGACGGGGCATTTAACTATACTTCTATCTATCTCTCTCTCTCTATTTATCCATCTCTCTCTCTATCTGTATATTTATCTCTTTCTGTCTATTATCCATCCATCCATCTCTCTCTATATCTCTCTATCCATCCATCCATCTATCTCTATCCATTTTTATCTCTATCTATCTATCTATCTATCTATCTATCTATCTATCTATCTATCTATCTATCTATCTATCCATCCATCCATCCATCCATCCATCTATCTCTATCTCTATCTCTATCTATCTCTCTCTCTCTATCATCTATGTCTCTCTCTCTATCTCTCTATATATCTCTCTATCTCTCTCTCTCTCTATCCATCCATCCATCTCCTTCTATCTCTCTCTCTATCTATCTATCTATCTATCTATCTATCTATCTATCTATCTATCTATCTATCTATCTTCTACTAGAAGTAGAAAGTGACATGAAAAGAAAAGACCCAAGTAAAGTACAAGTACCTCAACTTTGGTACTGAAGTAAAAGTACTTGTTACATTCCATCCCCGGTGATTATAAATCATCCCTGATTCCCCTCCTCCCTGATTCCCCTCCTCCCTGATTCCCCTCCACCATGATTCCCCTCCACCCTGATTCCTCTCCTCCCTGATTCCCCTCCTCCCTGATTCCCCTCCTCCCTGATTCCTCTCCTCCCTGATCCCCCTCCTCCCTGATTCCTCTCCTCCCTGATTCCTCTCCTCCCTGATTCCCCTCCTCCCTGATTCCTCTCCTCCCTGATTCCCCTCCTCCCTGATTCCTCTCCTCCCTGATTCCTCTCCTCCCTGATTCCCCTCCTCTCTGATTCCTCTCCTCTCTGATTCCCCTCCCCCCTGATTCCCTTCCTCCCTGATTCCCCTCCTCCCTGTTTGCTGTTCTAGGTCCGGGAGGCGGAGGTTGGCATCGACGCCGGCATCGGTCCGGTGGAGGAATCCTTCGCTCTGCTCCACAAACACGAGCTGCTGTTCAATGACGGGAAAGCCGAGCACGTGGACGGCCTGACGTACGGCTGGAAAAACCTCAGCGCCCTGGTGAGACCGAAACATCTGCAGCAGAGCCTGGTGTTCTTTACACATCTGCAGCAGAGCCTAGTGTTCTTTACACATCTGCAGCAGAGCCTGGTGTTCTTTACACATCTGCAGCAGAGCCTAGTGTTCTTTACACATCTGCAGCAGAGCCTGGTGTTCTTTACACATCTGCAGCAGAGCCTAGTGTTCTTTACACATCTGCAGCAGAGCCTGGTGTTCTTTACACATCTGGAGCAGAGCCTAGTGTTCTTTACACATCTGGAGCAGAGCCTAGTGTTCTTTACACATCTGTAGAGAAAACTCAAGTTCTTGATTAGTTCAGCAACTGTAGGTTCTCCTACATTTTAGAGAGTTAAAGTGAAAACATTTCACAGGTTCAATTCATATGATATTCCAAAATTATGGCACTAATGACTGGTAAGATGACAGTACTTTAGGTGTGTGTGTGTGTGTCTTTGTATGTGTGTGTGTGTGTGTGTGTGTGTGTGTGTGTCTGTGTACTGTATGTGTGTACATGTGTCTTTACATTTACATTTAGCTGAGAAAAGGTGGCTCGATGGTGTTTTAAGCCCCTGTCGACTTCAAGGCACCTAACCCTAACCGTTGCCTAATCCTAGTACGACATTGGGGGCTTAAAACACCAAACACCAAAACAGGTGACTTTGAGCCAGTTACACGGCACTGTTTTAGCAGACATTACAGTTGAGGTTAGCCAACAAAAAGTGAGCGCCATGCAACGAAGACCGTTTAGTTTAGAAAAGGAACTTGTACCAAAAGTCCGTCCATCGTCGTCTGCTTATCTGGGGATGGGTTGGGAGGTGGGGGGTGGGACAGCAGCTCCAGCAGGGGACCCCAAACTTCCCACTTCCCCGAGCCACATTAGCCAGCTCTGACTGGGGGATCCCGAGGCGTTCCCAAGCCAGAATGGAGATATACTGTAGGTACCCAAAGTGAGTTGAGTCCAATGGAGCCGAACGTGCGTTGGAAACGAGGCATTAGTGAAGTGAGTCTTATGTGGTTTGTTTGAAGAAGCAGACATTTGCTTTCATGGTTAAGGGTCCTTTTAAAATATGAGGGGCCATCTGGGACAATATTCAAAATTACCACACACATACTACTGAAATGCTTTCATACACACTACTGAAAAATTATACTCTTACATACTATACTAAAATCTCACACACACAAACGAAAGTTACGAATGTAACTATGGTTCTATGAATCTAGGATGACCGCCAGAGTTCTGGCCACTCGGAATATTGCAAACCCGTGAGAAGATTCTGTAAGAAAGAGCTCGGGGATGACACCGGAACTTAATACCTTGACTAGGGTCACCCCGAGGTCACAGGTGACTTTGTTGATATAAATACTCGACCTGCGCAAGCGCGATACGGAATATAATCAGTGTTAAGCACTGCCCCTGGCTGTCAGTAAGGATGAAATAGAACTGAAACGCTCTCAACACTACTGAAACGCTCTCACGCACAATACTGAAGTTTATAGTTTAGAGTTTATAAAAGCATTTTAGAAGTTTTAATAACAGCATTTCAGTAGTGTTTATAAAAGGATTTCAGTTGAACAGGAAGGTGTTTTTAGTGTAACAGGAGGGTGGCTATGAAAAGCAAGGTTTGTCATAGCTGGGATTCAAGGTTTTAGTATAGTATGTGAGTATAATTTTTCAGTAGTGTGTATGAAAGCATTTCACTAATATGTGTGTGAGGTAGTTGTGAATAATGCCCCAGATGGCCCCTCATACTTACAAAAACAGAGATAATACAGAATCCTACTGTTTTGAAATCTTCTTAAACTTTTTAACTTTATTTTTTATTTTATAAAGTCCTTTCTCTTTTTTTCTGATCCTTACATTTGGCTTGCTTTGGCTTATCTTGTTAGTCTTATTAGAAGGCTTTATTGTTTGTGGACCTCAGGAAGACTGGCGAGGACTATGTGAAAGCTAATGGGGATCCAAAAAAAGAGTAAATAAGTACCAATGTGTGTGTTTTTTGGTTTCAGGTGGTGCAGAACCAGAACACTCTTGTGAGGATCCAGCCCAGCATGAAGGCAGACCTGCTGTCTGCAGTGCGGAGCTTCCAGAGCCACGTCCAGAGCTTCTCCACCGAGTACAACCACAGGTACGCATCAGGGACAAACTCCCGTCATGGTTTATTATGACATGCAACAGAAAGTCAACCGTGTGTGCTTGCAGGGGCCCGGGGGTGGAGGGCCTGGCTCCAGCTGAAGCCAGCGAGCGGCTGCAGAGTTTCCAGGCTGAGTTTGATCAGCTGTGGAGGAAATACACCACCTACTCTGGAGGGGAGGCGCTGTTCGGACTGTCTGTTAATGGTACAACTCACTGACTAGTCTTGCATAGCTAGACCTTCCTCCACAGCGCTGCGGAGGAAGGTCTAGCTAGTCCACACAGCATTCCTGGATGGGAGAAAAACGTGCTGTGGTTTATTGGCATTTCTTTAAAGGTCCCATATTTTAAAAAGCAAGTTTCTCTACAGAGAAATGCACACAGCACATATTCATAAACTGTGCCTTTAAACGAGCTGCCAGGATTTCCGCACGGTTGTGATGTCACAACTATACTGTGTGTGTGTGTGTGTGTGTGTGTGTATATATATATATATATATATATATATATATATATATATATATATATATATACATACATACATACATACATACATACACACACACACACACACACACACACACACACACACACACACACACACACACACACACACACACACACACACACACACACACACAGTACATATATATGTATAAAGTGCCGCTGCAGTGCAGTTACAATCAGTCCCCGGCTGCAGAGACTCAGAGGGTGTAGAATATGCAGAAGAACCAGAAAGACTGACCAATCAAACAGACTGGGCTTTTACTGGAGGGGGCTTACAGAGACAGGCGTTAATACGGAGTATTTCAGAAAGAGAGTAAATGCAGATATATTCAGAAAGACAGTATCGTATTTTTATTTATTTTTTACATCAAAGCAAGTTCAAATAAAATGTACACATGTTCTAGTAGAAACCCAAAATACAAATATGAACCTGAAAATGAGAATATTATGGGACCTTTAAACCAATCACAATCCTCCTTGGCGGGGCTAAGCTCCGGACGGAGCCACGGTGCCTCTGCTAAATAGTCTCAGGAAGGAACTTGTTTTGGTGGAACGTGTGTACGTTCAAAAGTAGTTTTAGTCGTGCGAGAGAAAACTCAGATTGGACAGATAGTCTAGCTAGCTGTCTGGATTTACCCTGCAGAGATCTGAGGAGCAGTTAACCATAGTCCTCACAAATCAGCCGGAGGTTAGAACGCCAACGCAAAGGAAGAGGATTCGATATAGACAACTGACTTCCTTCTCTTCTTCCTTACTAATCATCCCCCTCTTCCCTGCAGAGTATCCGGAGCTGCAGAGGATCAAGAGGGAGCTCTCTCTGCTGTCCAAACTCTACACTTTGTATAACTCCGTCATCGAGAGCGTTGCCGGGTACTACGACATCCTGTGGGCCGACCTCAACATCGAGAAGATCAACACCGAGCTGCAGGACTTCCAGAACAGGTACAGCTCGGAGGAACATTCGTTTACAGTATTTAAGATTGAAATTAAAAGACTGAGATAATGCAGTTAATCATTTAACTTCGCATTCTGAGCTTGAGATTAGGGCTGGGCGATAAAACGATAACGATATGTATCGCGATAGACACGTAATCAATATCAATAGAAAATGCGGCCGATAAAATGTTCGATAACTTGTTTTTCTTCATCAGAAGAAACCAGAGATTGTGAAGCAAGTTTGGTTGCATGAACAAAGGCACTCGCTCTCTGGTAACCTAGCAACGTAGGGAGTGACACTCTAACAGCCAATCATGTAACAGTATCAAGTTTGGTTGCGCCACATCGCTGTCTCGTGTTCTTCAATAACAGAACCGGCGGCGTGGAGTGATAAGTGGAAAGTGAGTGCCGCAGCGAGCGAGGAAATTGTTGATAAAACAAAAGTCAGTATGGCAGTTTTTGGGGATTTTATAAGTCTGTCCGTAGACAGACCAATGTCGTCAGACCGTCGTCCCCACCAACACTGGTACTACCACAAACTAGTTTTACCACCTTAGCCGCGCTCACACTTTGAAGCCCAGCCGTATTCGCCAGCAACGTCCAACAACATCTGCAGCTGCTACACCGCACAAGCAGCAGACCACCATGGAGAGGTACTCTGCATCAGCGCCTTACTAAACACTACAAGCAGCAGACCACCATGGGGAGGTACTCTGCATCAGCGCCTTACTAAACACTACAAGCAGCAGACCACCATGGAGAGGTACTCTGCATCAGTGCCTTACTAAACACTACAAGCAGCAGACCACCATGGAGAGGTACTCTGCATCAGCGCCTTACTAAACACTACAAGCAGCAGACCACCATGGAGAGGTACTCTGCATCAGCGCCTTACTAAACACTACAAGCAGCAGACCACCATGGAGAGGTACTCTGCATCAGCGCCTTACTAAACACTACAAGCAGCAGACCACCATGGAGAGGTACTCTGCATCAGCGCCTTACTAAACGCTACAAAGAAATAACGGAGGCAGACATGTCTGTCCAGAAGCCAGGTTACCAACCTAGCACTAAACCTGCAGAAAATAGTTTCTCAGGTTTCTTATATTTAACATTTTGCACTATTTTATTACACTTTATGAAGCATTTCTTACTTATTCTTTAATTTTGCACCTTAATGTTAAGAGATAATTGTTAAGTGTTCATTGTGATTTTAGACCTATGTTTACATTTTAATTATTTGAGTGTTTTCCATGGTTGTGTTGACATTCCTGCTTTATAACTGAGGGGATTATAATCAGAGGAAGGTTAAGTTTAAAATAAACATGTTTAAATTTAATATATTTTTCTCCTGGTCCTTATTTTAAATAGGTCATAAAAAATATCAATAATTATCGATATCGACCAATATGAAACACTTATATCGCGATACACTTTTCAGCTATATCGCCCAGCCCTACTTGAGATGATCATTCATGGTTTTATATCATCCCGGCTTGATTACTGCAACTCCATTTTCACTTGTCCCAGGACCGTCTACAACTAGAGTGTGGTCTAGACCTACTCTATCTGTAAAGTGTCCTGAGATAACTCTTGTTATGATTTGATACTATAAATAAAATTGAATTGAATAGAACTCTATTGCAAGGATGTTGAACAGGTCCAGCAGGATGTTGCACATCACTCCAGTTTTATACTTACATTGGCTCTAGATCAAGTTCAGGATCAAATTTAAAGTTCTTGTTCTGACTTATAAAGCTCTGGTAAAGCATGGTCAGGCACCTGTTTAGACCTGCTCCATCCGTACACTACTAACAGGTCCCTCAGGTCTTCTAACCAGGGACTGCTGGTGGTCCCACGTGCACTTGCTTAAAGGTCCCATGGCATGAAAATTTCACTTCATGAGATTTTTTAACATTACTATGCGTTCCCCCAGCCTGCCTATGGCCCCCCAGTGGCTAGAAATGACGATAGGTGTTAACCGAGCCCTGGGTATCCTGCTCTGCCTTTGAGGTCATAAGGAGCAAGGTTACCTCCCCTTTCTCTGGCCCCCCCCATGAGAGAGAGACATCAGGCTTTCATACGAGCAAAGTGGCAGTTGGTCAAGGCCACACCCCCACCCTCCACCCACTCCACCCCCCCAACCCTCTCTCCTCCTCAATAGCTGCAGACACAGAAATGGTACATCCTAAGGAAAGCTCATTGTGGGACTGGCTCTAGTGGCTGTAATTCTTCACCAAGGCTGAATTTCAGGAAAGAGACTTCAGATACAGTATTAGGGGACCACTAAGGTCTATATAAAAGAGACTTCAGATACAGTATTAGGGGACCACTAAGGTCTATATAAAAGAGACTTCAGATACAGTATTAGGGGACCACTAAGGTCTATATAAAAGAGACTTCAGATACAGTATTAGGGGACCACTAAGGTCTATATAAAAGCATCCAAAGAGAACCATGTCATGAGACCTTTTTAAAAACTAAACTGTTCCTTTGAAGCGGTGGCTCCAAACCTGTGGAACGCCCTTCCTACTGTCTTACGTTCTGCAGTCTCTGTTGAATCTTTTAATAAGCAGCTGAAGACACACTTGATTAAATTCCCTTTTGACTCATGTTTGTAACTTTGGGTTTTAGGTTTTAATCTTTTAAATGATTTTCATTGGTCTTTCAATAATTTTTTTCTTGCTTATTTTCTGTTGGATCTTACTGTATTTTTACAAATTGTTATCATGTGAAGCACTTGGTGAGTTTGTCTGCAAAAGGTGCTATATTAAATAAACATATTATTATATTATTATTATTATTTAGCTTCTGTATTTCCAATCGCCACTGGCAGCACCTATTGCTCCGTATCTCACTGGGTCTTCTTTTGTGTTTTAAAGGATCCGGAAGCTTCCAAAGGCGTTGAAGGAGTGGCAGGCCTTCAGAGATCTAAAGAAAACCATTGATGACTTCACTGAGACCTGCCCTCTGCTCTACATGATGGCCAACAAGGTCTGACTCTTTGACTTCACGTATGGCATTTTTCCACTACATGGTACCTGCTCGACTCAGCTCGACTCTACTCACCTTTTTTGGTTTTCCATTATGAAAAAAAGTCCCTGGTACCTGCTAACAGGTCCTTTTTCACATGCCGAGAATCAAAAACAACACACATTCGACATTCTGTGTGTGTGTGTCGCGTTAAGTCGCGGCTGTTTCCTGCGGCATTGCTATGATGACCAGCTACGCTCGCCTTATGGATGAGGCGGTACTAAATCTGCAATGGAAAAAAGAGGACGGGGCACTGCAGCCGAGTCGTGCCGAGCCGAGTCGAGCAGGTACCATGTAGTGGAAAAACGCCATTAGTATGAATGTAAAAGTAGGGTGCGAAAGTGTTTGATCAATCAGCGTTGTCAGACACATGTAACGGCGCTGACCAGGGGCATCATTTATAAAACCAGACGGTGAATTTGTGTCAGAAGTGGCGTACGAACGAAACGGGACACCCCCCAAATTCATATTCATTCAAATCGACATCATGCGCAGAGAGGAAAACAAAACAAAGGATTTTCACTCAATGTGAAGTTGTTGGAGTTGTAGGATGTTTGGAGGGCACAGTGTAGAGTGACAACATGTTGCAGACGCAGTTAATGCCACAGCATCATGAGGTCGGACTGTGCCGAAATCAATGGATGGATGGATTGTTGGATGGATTGTTGGATGGATGGATGGATGGATGGATGGATTGTTGGATGGATGGATGGATGGATGGATGGATGGATTGTTGGATGGATGGATGGATGGATTGTTGGATGGATGGATTGTTGGATGGATGGATTGTTGGATGGATGGATGGATTGTTGGATGGATGGACGGATGGATTGTTGGATGGATGGATGGATTGTTGGATGGATTGTTGGATGGATGGATGGATGGATGGATGGATTGTTGGATGGATGGATGGATGGATTGTTGGATGGATGGATGGATGGATTGTTGGATGGATGGATTGTTGGATGGATGGATGGATGGATGGATTGATGGATTGTTGGATGGATGGATTGATGGATGGATGGATGGATGGATGGATTGTTGTATGGATGGATTGTTGGATGGATGGATGGATGGATTGATGGATGGATGGATTGATGGATGGATGGATGGATTGTTGGATGGATGGATTGTTGGATTGTTGGATGGATGGATGGATTGTTGGATGGGTGGAGGGTGGATGGATGGACGGATGGATTGTTGGATGGATTGTTGGATGGATGGACGGATGGATTGTTGGATGGATGGATGGATGGATTGTTGGATGGATGGATGGATGGATGGATTGTTGGATGGATGGGTGGGTGGATGGATGGATGGATGGATGGATGGACGGATGGATTGTTGGATGGATTGTTGGATGGATGGGTGGGTGGGTGGATGGGTGGTTGGATGGATGGACGGTTTCTCTGAGTGCTCCTCTCTGTACAAGGGCCCAAAACAGGACAGAGATCCAACAGGATAGCTCGAGGCAGTCGGAACCAGCTCCTGGTTTACCAGCATGTCTTCCTCCAACTACTGAACTGGAGATGCTTATACGTGCATTTGTCTCATCCTGCATGAACTACTGTAACACACTTTTCTACTCACTGAGTATGTCTGCTCTGGATGGTGAAAGCTGATAATAATAATAATAATGTGTTTCTCTGACCTTGTGTCCTTCAGGCCATGCTGTCCCGACACTGGACTCGTCTCAGCGAGCTGACCGGTCACAGCTTCCACGTGGAGTCGGACGCTTTCTCCCTCAGAAACATCATGGAGGCGCCGCTGCTGCAACACAAAGAAGACATAGAGGTACTGATGCTGAAAACACGGCAGCTTTTAACACACAGACGCAAATAATACCTCTGTTTAACCTAGTCTCGCTTTGCCAGATCCTCCTCCACAGCGCGCTAAAGGAAGGTCTGGCTACTTCACAGAGCATTCTGGGATGGGAGGAAAACATGCTTTGGTTTAATGACATTTCTTTAAACCAATCAGAATCGGCATGGGCGGCACTAAGCTCCGCAAAGAGCCGCTGCCAAATAGTTGTGCTGGAGAAATCTCAGATTGAACAGATAGTCTAGCTAGCAGCAGTCTGGATTTACCCTGCAGAGATCGGAGGAGCACTTAACAATAGTCCTCACATATCAGCCGGAGGTTAGAACGCCAACACAGAGACAGAAGAATGAAACGGAAGGACATAGACTAGTTTAACCTGACCCAACCCACAACGTTTCTCTCCTTACTTATTTTGAGTTATTATGGATTTTTGGATGGATGGATAGACAAAACAAAGAACAGAAAGTATCATATACACAAAAATGGTACCACTAGCAAAGTCATGATATATGTAAATACCAAAAACAAATAAGAGTTGCACCTTTGCTATCACCTAGACATTTCTCAGTCTCAGTCCTTGCAAACCATTTCTTTAATAGGTTTAAAAATTAAGAACGTTAGCCTCTTTCCGACCAAGTAGTTACAGGAATGTAGTTATAGGAACAGTCCACTGGCCAGAGGAACTTAATAATCCCCAAATTGGTCAAATCAAAACATGAGGAAAAAAAGTGTTCTAGGAACTGCAAAAATCCCTCCGTTCGGAAAGCGGCAATTATGAAACTCGGTGCATTTATTTGATTTAATCTTAGAAGTTCTTAGAACCAGTTTTTAATAAAGGTGTTTGTTGGTGGGATTTTGATTAGTTTATGTTTCACATAGAGGGGTTGTCCGACATGACCACCGTTGGGAATAACTTTGAAAAAACAGAAATCTGGAAAAGTTTAAAAAGACTTTGGTAAAGCCATGACAAGAGTAATCCAGGAAGTTCTGCAATAACGCTGAAAAACGCAATAAATAATCTAAAATCTGAATAATTCTGAAAAGTCAGGGGTGCTTGTTAAGATTACTTATAACATTTTAATAAGCTTAATAATACTTTGAGGAAGGAAGTGGGAAGGAAGAAAAGAGGACACAAGAAATAAACAATGAAGGAACAGGAAAGGAACGAAAAGACTAGGAAGGAAGGAAGGAAGGAATGGAAGAATGAACAGATGCATGGATGGATTAACAGATTGATGGATGGAAGGATGGATTGTAGTATGGATTGATGGATGGATGAATGAATGGATTGACAGATGGATTGTTGGATGGATGGTTGTATGGATGGATGGATTACTTATAAAATTTAAATAACCTTAATAACTCTTTTGGAAATTTAGCAATAACCCTGAAAAGCCTGGACTAATCTTGACAAGCGGGAGGTTGAAAACTTTTGCAATAAACCTTGAAATGATGGTAAAGTTTTCAGGTTGAACGGTAAGAAAGTACTGCCTCTGTGTCTGAAAGAAGGCGTCTGATTGGCCTGTTTCCCCCGCCGGTGTCAGGATGTTTGTATCAGCGCGGTGAAGGAGCGGGACATCGAGGCCAAGCTGAAGGACGTGGTGGCCGAGTGGAGCAGCCAGACGCTCGCCTTCGCCTCCTTCAGGAGCCGAGGAGAACTGCTGCTCAGAGGAGCCGATACAGCCGAGAAGATCTCCAACATGGAGGACAGTCTGATGGTGCTGACGTCACTGCTGAGCAACAGGTGAGGTGGTGGTGGGGTGGGTGGGGGGGGCAGAGACAAGGAAGGAAGGAGGAGTATAATGCCCTCGAGGCACTGGCAGGCACAAGTGGTTTTCTTGCTACAGGTTTATTTGAAGCTTCTCCTCCAAATCCACCGTGAAAACTAAACACACAGTATAACGAGAACATAAAGACCACATTAGCTTAATATGAACATACAATGACAGCACAGCATGTAAAATAACGTTCACCAAAGTAAAATACAGACACAAAAGAACATACCTCGTTGGCTGCATGCTGTACACAAGGGAATAGAGGTTTCCTTACATTGCTGACATCCGCTATAACAACCTTAAAACTTTTATCGGAGCATTACATTGAAACCGTCCCAAGAGGCCTTGCGTGGAGACTTCAAAATGAAAGCTCTTTACTCTAACCAAATAAAAATCACCAAATAATACTAAATGCAATTTATAATTCAAAATTATGACATTGGTTTGAAAACAAATTATACATTATTATAATGTAATTGCGACAATTACAAGGAGACAAAGTAGGAAGGAAGGAAATGAGGGACTTGGGAAGAAAGAGGGTTGGATTGAAAAGGAAAGGAAAAGGAAAGAGAACAAAAGAGACAAGGAAGAAAGAGACTGAAGGAAGGAAGGAACAGAGAAGGAAGGAAGGAACTGGGAAGGAAGAAAAGAGGAAACAAGGAAAAAACAATG
This sequence comes from Perca flavescens, assembly GCF_004354835.1. Taxonomy (NCBI): domain Eukaryota; kingdom Metazoa; phylum Chordata; class Actinopteri; order Perciformes; family Percidae; genus Perca; species Perca flavescens. Next base: position 26,901,903 of record NC_041352.1, read on the forward strand.
AAAGGAAAGGAACGAAGAGACTAGGAAGGAAGCAAGGGAAGAACGAATGGATGGATGGATGGATTAACGGATGGCTTGATGGATGGATGGATGGTTGGATTGTTGAATGGATGGATGGATGGATGGATGGACAGATGGATGGATGGATTTTTGGATGGATTGTTAAATGGATGGATGGATTGATGGATGGATGGATGGATGGATGGATTGACAGATGGATGGATGGATTTTTGGATGGATTGTTGAATGGATGGATGGTTGGATTGACAGATGGATGGATTGTTGGACGGATGGACGGACGGATGGATGGATGGATGGATTGTTGGATGGATGGATTGATGCATAGATGAATGAATGAACTGTCTGCCTGTGGTCCTCCGGATGGATGGATTTTTGGATGGATGGATTTTTAAACAGATGGATGGATGGATATTTGGATGGATAGTTGAATGGATGGATGGATGGTTGGATTTTTGGATGGATGGATGGATAGATGGACTTTTGGATGGATTGTTGAATGGATGGATGGATTGTTGGATGGATGAATTGACGGATGGATGGATGGACGGATGGATGGATTTTTGGATGGATTGTTGGATGGATGGATGGATTTATGCATAGATGAATGAATAAATGAACTGTGTGCCTGTGGTCCTCCGTCCTGCCTGCAGGTACAACGCTCCGTTCAAGCCGACCATCCAGCTGTGGGTCCAGAAACTCTCCAACACCTCCGAGATCATCGAGAAGTGGCTGTCGGTCCAGAACCTCTGGATCTACCTGGAGGCCGTGTTCGTGGGCGGAGACATTGCCAAGCAGCTGCCTCAGGTCACATGACCGTCACGTTAAATCTTTTCAAACCTTTTGTCTCACATCAGAAGTTAAAGCGTAACTCTCGCCAAAATGCAACCCAGGGGTCTTTTTGTGAATGTACCAGAGTCAAACTTTCGTTTAAAAGCATATTTAGGACGGAAGCGCCACTTTTAAGATGTACCGTATTTTCGTTTTTTGGACCTTTTGAATGGGAGTGCTAAGGGCACTTTTATGCTAGCCTCAAAATAGCTATTTTTAAAACACTAAGAAGGCTAGACACAACATTTGAATTTGAAGTATGACCAGGGGCTCTACACCTTAACTACACCGGTGCACACGGGACATACTAAATCTGGGGCTACTTGTTTTGATATCGACTCGTTTTGACCGCCGAGGTGGTAGCGGCTGGAAACAACAAGAGCTACGGTGAGTTGTTCAAAACCTTTCTTTTTAGTAAACTCTGGGTACACAAACAATGTTGTCAATGCTGAGTTCATGTGTAGAGCCCCTGGTGATACTTGGAGCAAAGTCTCATGTTGTGTCGAGCTTTCTAGTGTTTTAAAAATAGCTATTTTGAGGCTAGCATAAAAGTGCCCGTATTACTCCCATTTGACCGAAAAACGAAAAGACTGTAAATCTTCAAAGTGGCGCTTTCCGTCCTAAATATTCTTTTAAACGAAAGTTTGACTAAGGGTACGTTCACAAACAGACCCTAGGTTGGATTTTGGCGAGAGTTACGCATTAAGGTTTATCTTTGACTCGTGCAGGAGGCCAAACGTTTCCACAACATTGACAAGTCGTGGCAGAGGATCATGCAGCGGGCGCACGAGCTTCCCAACGTGGTGCAGTGCTGCGTGGGAGACGAGACGCTCAGCCAGGTGCTGCCCACGTGCCTCTGATCAACACGTCACTCACGTTACTCTGGCATGGTTTTTAAACATGTTTCTGTATCTGAACAAAATGATGGACATGGCATCCATTTTGAAGCCTCTAGTCTGGCAATTTGGCCGTCGCCATTTAGTATTTATTTTTTTTTTAACCTGATGTGATGATTTTGGCAAGGGCGTAGCTAGGGAGGATTCTGCACCAAGGCAGAATTTTGGGAAATAGACTTCAGATACAGTATTAGGAGACCACTAAGGTCTATATAAAAGAGACTTCAGATACAGTATTAGGGGACCACTAAGGTCTATATAAAAGAGACTTCAGATACAGTATTAGGGGACCACTAAGGTCTATATAAAAGAGACTTCAGATACAGTATTAGGGGACCACTAAGGTTTATATAAAAGAGACTTCAGATACAGTATTAGGGGACCACTAAGGTCTATATAAAAGAGACTTCAGATACAGTATTAGGGGACCACTAAGGTCTATATAAAAGAGACTTCAGATACAGTATTAGGGGACCACTAAGGTCTATATAAAAGAGACTTCAGATACAGTATTAGGAGACCACTAAGGTCTATATAAAATAGACTTCAGATACAGTATTAGGGGACCACTAAGGCCTATATAAAAGAGACTTCAGATACAGTATTAGGGGACCACTAAGGCCTATATAAAAGAGACTTCAGATACAGTATTAGGGGACCACTAAGGTCTATATAAAAGAGACTTCAGATACAGTATTAGGGGACCACTAAGGCCTATATAAAAGAGACTTCAGATACAGTATTAGGGGACCACTAAGGTCTATATAAAAGAGACTTCAGATACAGTATTAGGGGACCACTAAGGTCTATATAAAAGAGACTTCAGATACAGTATTAGGGGACCACTAAGGTCTATATAAAATAGACTTCAGATACAGTATTAGGGGACCACTAAGGCCTATATAAAAGAGACTTCAGATACAGTATTAGGGGACCACTAAGGTCTATATAAAAAGAGACTTCAGATACAGTATTAGGGGACCACTAAGGTCTATATAAAAGAGACTTCAGATACAGTATTAGGGGACCACTAAGGTCTATATAAAAGAGACTTCAGATACAGTATTAGGGGACCACTAAGGTCTATATAAAAGAGACTTCAGATACAGTATTAGGGGACCACTAAGGCCTATATAAAAGCATCCAAAAAGCAGCATATCATAGGACCTTTAACTGTCTGTGTATCTGAAGAACAGTGTTTGTTAGGATTCATTCTTGATTCAAACAGATTTTTTCCTCCACCTCCAGTTGCTCCCTCACCTCCTGGAGCAGTTGGAGTTTTGTCAGAAGTCTCTGTCCGGTTACCTGGAGAAGAAGCGCTTGGTTTTTCCTCGTTTCTTCTTCGTCTCTGACCCCGCCCTGCTGGAGATTCTGGGCCAAGCCTCTGACTCGCACACTATACAGGTAACACCCCCTTACATGAACATATTTGTTCCAGTTTTTATTCCCACTGCTGTCCTTGCTCCCTGTCTGTCTCTGTCCTTTGCATTCTTTACTGTATTCTTATTATTTTTCTTAGTTTTTAAAATGTCATATTTAGTCCCAAACTGTGTCTGTCTGTCTCCGTCTCTCAGGCTCATCTGCTCAGTCTCTTTGACAACGTTAACAGAGTTGTTTTCAATGAGAAGGTCTACGACCAGATCATCAGTTTTCAGTCTCAGGAAGGAGAAACTGTGGAGCTGAGCCAACCTCTCCTGGCACAGGTACACATGCACGCACGCACGCACGCAAACAGCATTGGTCAACCCCTAAAGGCCTTTTTACAGTCGCCGCAGCCGACCTGGCGCGCCGATGTGACGTCAAAATGAGGTAGATCTCGCTGGCGCGTCAGGATTTTAAGTTTAAGAGGTCATGCTGCATTCAGTTCCGGATGCCAGGACTCTCAGAGTGACTGCAAGTCTCTCTTGCAAACTTACTGGGTTAAGATGAGTTCTTTTATGGTGAATGAAAGGCTCGATCCCACCAAGTAGCTCATCCAATCAGATCAGAGCATTGACGGCAATGCTGCTGCCAGTTCTGCCGTTGTTTACCTTATTCTTCTTCTTCTTCTAGTCCGTAGAAAGAGCAACCTCGGTAGCCTTTCCTCATTAGCGCCACCTCTGTTCAGGAGAAGATTGCAGCTAGTGTCGCCACCACCACCCGCGAGTATAAACACGCGCGTCCTGTGACGTCACACTGGCGTGCGACAGGTTAGTATACAGGCGGCTAGTATACCGGACCCCTAACAGTTCAACGTGTCTCTTCCAGGGGAACGTGGAGGTGTGGTTATGCGAGCTGCTAGCTGGCGTGAGGCAGACCCTCCACGCCATCATCCGTCAGGCCTACGTGGCCATCAGCGACCCACAGCTGAAGCTGCTGGAGTTCCAGTCGGCGTTCCCAGCTCAGGTCGGCCTGCTGGGCATCCAGATGATCTGGACCAGAGACGCAGAAGAGGCTCTCGTTCTCAGCAAGGCTGACAAGAAGGTGCTTTTATTTTGAAAAACAGGAGCAGAAGGGGGGACAGCGGTGGAAGAACTTTTCAGATCCTTTATTTCAGGAAAAATACCACACTGTAAAAAAACTCTGTTACAAGTAAAAGTCCTGCTTTGGACATGTTCTTTAAGTAAAAGTATCTAAGTTTAATCAGGGAAATGTAGTTAAAGTATTAAAAGTAAAGAAGAATCCTCCCATTGTAGAAAATGTAAAGGATCCAACCAGTTGTGTGTTTAATTGTCCACACACACACACACACACACACACACACACACACACACACACACACACACACACACACACACACACACAACCAGTTGTGTGTTTAATGGTCTCATCATCTCAGCTGGACTTGTAGCCATTATATTGTCGGCTAGATTACTTTAGGATCAAACATCAGATTTTATAAACTACATGTGTTTTGTGTGCAGGAACCTTAATGTGTAAAGTAACTAGTAACTAAAGTAACTAGTAACTAAAGCTGTAACAGATGAATGTAGTGGAGTAAAAAGTCCAATATTTCTCTCTGAGATGTAGCGGAGTAGAAGTAGAAAGTAACATGAAAAGAAAAGACTCAAGTAAAGTACAAGTACCTCAACATCTGGTACTGAAGTACAGTACTGGAGCAAATGTACTTTAGTTACATTCCACCTCTGGAGGGAAAACATGTCTTTCATTGCCACGCAGATCCTCTCCCCTTTTACTGTCTACTACCTTTTATCTGATTGGCTGACAGATCATGCAGACGACCAATCAGAAGTTCCTGGACATCCTCAACGAGCTGATCGACATGACGACCAGGGAGCTGAGCAGAAACGAGAGGACCAAGTACGAGACACTCATCACCATCCATGTCCACCAGAGGGACATCTTCGACGAGCTGGTGGGTTCGACGCACGGACGAGAGAATATGGTTTAATATGGACCCAAGTATCATGTGTTATTATTATGTTTTATTTTGTACGACAGGTGTGTCTGAACGTGCGATCTGCAGCCGACTTTGAGTGGCAGAAACAGTCCAGGTTCTACTTCCTGGAGGAGACGGACAGATGTGTCATCCAGATCACAGACGTGGAGTTCAGCTACTGCAACGAGTACCTGGGCTGTACGGACCGACTGGTCATCACCCCGCTGACAGACAGGTACACACACACACACACCTGACACATTAAGGGACCTATCTTACACCCGGTACAGCACAAAGCCCGACCCAAGTGTCTTTGCTAGTATAAAGGTCCCATGGCATGAAAATTTCACTTTATGAGGTTTTTTAACATTAATATGAGTTCCCCCAGCCTGTCTATGGTCCCCCAGTGGCTAGAAATGGTGATAGGTGTAAACCGAGCCCCGGGTATCCTGCTCTGCCTTTGAGAAAATGAAGCTCAGATGGACCAATCAGGAATCTTCTCCTTAGAGGTCATAAGGAGCAAGGTTACCTCCCCTTTCTCTGCTTTGCCCGCCCAGAGAATTTGGCCCACCCATAAGAGAGAGAGACATCATGGACCTCTCTCTCCTGCACCTCAATAGCTTCAGACACAGAAATGACACATCCTAAGTAAAGCTCATTGTGGGACTGGCTCTAGTGGCTGTAATTCTGCACCAAGGCTGAATTTCAGGAAAGAGACTTCAGATGCAGTATTAGTGGACCACTAAGGTCTATATAAAAGAGACTTCAGATACAGTATTAGGGGACCACTAAGGTCTATATAAAAGAGACTTCAGATACAGTATTAGGGGACCACTAAGGTCTATATAAAAGAGACTTCAGATACAGTATTAGGGGACCACTAAGGTCTATATAAAAGAGACTTCAGATACAGTATTAGGGGACCACTAAGGTCTATATAAAAGAGACTTCAGATACAGTATTAGGGGACCACTAAGGTCTATATAAAAGAGACTTCAGATACAGTATTAGGGGACCACTAAGGTCTATATAAAAGAGACTTCAGATACAGTATTAGGGGACCACTAAGGTCTATATAAAAGCATCCAAAGAGCACCATGTCATGGGACCTTTAAAGGGGTGATAGAATGCAAAACCGATTTTACCCTGTCATAGTTGAATAACGACAGTTCGGTGGGTAAATAGAAGCTCAAAGTCCCACTGACACCCCTTTACTATGAAAATCTCATATTTTGAAACTGCCGCTGAAAACGGGCGAATCTCAACAAAGCTGGAAGTTGACGTCAACCTCCCAAAAACCGTAACCTTTGTCAGCCCATGGGTGTATTAAGAGAACGGTCGCGCCCCAACATTTACATAGGCTACACAACTGACCTGAGATCAGGTAGTCTTCTGAATCTAGGTCGCGCAGATCTCTGCTATTCCATTACAAAATTCACTTCTGAAACTTTTTTATGCGAGAAATCAACTATGTAAAGCTCAAATATGGGCCACTTTACAAAAATGGATGGCTAATTGCAAATTTTGTCCGACTGTGTGTCGGAGTTCAGCGCCGGTGCTGCCTGTGTTGCTGCCTCGCCGCCCGACCTGCCTTCCTTCACACACCCCGGCCTGTTGTGAGGTACTTGGAGCTCCGTCACGGCTGGCAGCCCACAGCACTCCATACCCGCGCAAAGTCACTGTCTCTTGGGCTAATGACAACCAAATGCCCCTGCTCTGACAGAGCTCCAGGGCCTGAAACTCCCCTCTTCCTGCTAGCTAAATGCCCGGTGTATGTGAGTGAGAGCACGGTCAGCGAGCTTGTTACACCAGCAATCTCTTACCACCGGTTTCAGTTAATCTTTTAATGTGTGTAATTATAATGTGTTGAGTTATTTAAACAAACGATTTGGGAAATAAACGCCGCTTGACCACGAGTCTCATTGATAGACCGGGCATTTAGCTAGCAGGAAGAGGGGAGTTGTAATCCCTGGAGCTCTGTCAGAGCAGGGGCATTTGGTTGTCATTAGCCCAAGACACGGTGACTTTGCGCGGGTATGGAGTGCTGTGGGTTGCCAGTCGTGACGGAGCTCCAAGTAGCTCACAGCAGGCCGGGGTCTGAAGGAAGGCAGGCTGGGCGGCGAGGCAACAACACAGGCAGCACCGGCTGCTGAACTCCGACACACAGTCGGACAAAATTTGCAATTAGCCATCCATTTTCGTAAAGTGGCCCATATTTGAGCTTTACATAGTTGATTTCTCGCATAAAGTTTCAGAAGTGAATTTTGTAATGGAATAGCCCGATAAACAATGTATAACTTTGCAGTGTCTGAAATATGAGAGTTTGTGTTTCTATGTAGTTTGCTCAAACCAATCAGCACGTAGCTCATTCTGAATATTAATGAGCATACGATATTTGGAAGAAAAGCTCTTGTTCCAAATAGAGCCATATTCATAGGGTAGTTAAGGGCCTAATAAAATAGCATTCAGGCAATTTTCCGCCTAACCAATGTTACATACCCTATTAGGAGACCTTAAGGAACAGTGTAAAATACCCTAAATCATCATTCTATCACCCCTTTAAGACCGACGCACTTGTCAGTTTCTGGTCCAGCACCCACGTCGTTTAAATAGCAAATGCACCTGCACCCATCTGTGGCCCATGGGCGTGCTGGTCTTACAGGGAGGTGTGTTCAGGTGCATTCTGGGCGTACTGGTCTTACAGGGAGGTGTGTTCAGGTGCATTCTGGGCATGCTGGTCTTACAGGGAGGTGTGTTCAGGTGCATTCTGTGCGTGCTGGTCTTACAGGGAGGTGTGTTCAGGTGCATTCTGGGCGTGCTGGTCTTGCAGGGAGGTGTGTTCAGGTGCATTCTGGGCGTATTGCTATCTTGAGGCAGCGGGAAGTGATCTCGCCATTGACCAACTAAAACCTGGTCTAAAGTCAATAACGCAGCATTTTATTGTTATTTTAACAGAGCATTAGTAACATGCTCCTAGGCTCGTACACAGCACACACACACTATGCTTGTTACACACACAGGGACGCACAGCAGCACACACACATGCAGAAGATTACTAATAAAAATATTACGGTGCAAATCCGCCATCATAACAGCAATGCTCCAAGGTCCAAACGCGTCTTATCTCGTCCTTTTTTATTCTATTTATTCTCTTCTTATTTCAAATATTTTTCCTCTAGCATTTTTATGCTTCTCCCACTTTGCCGTAAGCCTTTGTCAGTGTGCTCCCTCTGTCATCGATGACAGTATGAATGTGTAAATGTCGAAGTGAAGTGTAGAAACTCTGGGAATAAATGAAGCTGTATCTGTGTCATGTGTCCACGTGTCCACATGTGTCCAGGTGTTACATCACTCTGTCTCAGGCTCTGGGGATGAGCATGGGGGGGGCTCCGGCCGGTCCTGCAGGAACAGGTAACACAGCTCAGGATTCCTGGGAAATCTTCTTATGTTGACTTTTTGCATGTTGCTCTAATTCTGTGTGTGTCTGTCTGTCTGTCTGTCTCTCTGTCTCTCTGTCTCTCTGTCTGTCTGTCTGTCTGTCTGTCTGTCTGTCTGTCTGTCTGTCTGTATGTGTGTGTCTCTCTGTGTGTGAATGTGTGTTTGTGTGTGTCTGTCTGTGTGAATGTGTGTTTGTGTGTGTGTATCTGTCTGTGTGTATGTCTGTCTGTGTGTGTGTGGATGTGTGTGTATGGATGTGTGTGTGTGTGTGTGTGTGTGTGTGTGTGTGTTTGTGTGTGTCTGTCTGTGTGTGTCTCTCTCTGTCTGTCTGTGTGTGTGTGTATATGTGTGTGTGTCTGTGTATGTGTCTGTGTGTGTGTGTGTGTGTGTGTATATGTGTGTGTGTGTGTGTGTGTGTGTGTCTGTGTGTGTATTTGTGCGTGTGTGTGTTCAGGTAAGACCGAGACCACTAAAGACATGGGTCGCTGTCTGGGGAAATACGTGGTGGTTTTCAACTGTTCGGACCAGATGGACTACAGAGGACTCGGACGCATCTACAAAGGTGTGTGTGTGTGTGTGTTGTCTAGTGCTCAGCAGTGTGTGTGTTGACTAGTGCTCGGCTGTGTGTGTTGTCTAGTGCTCAACAGTGTGTGTGTTGTCTAGTGCTCAACAGTGTGTGTGTTGACTAGTGCTCGGCAGTGTGTGTGTTGTCTAGTGCTCGGCAGTGTGTGTGTTATCTAGTGCTCGGCAGTGAGTGTGTTGTCTTATGTGTGTGTGTGTGTGTGTGTGTGTATATGTCTGTCTGTCTGTGCGTGCGTCTCTGTGTGTGTGTGTGTGTGTGTGTGTGTGTCTCTGTGTGTGTGTGTGTGTGTGTGTGTGTGTCTCTGTGTGTGTGTGTGTGTATGTCTGTGTGTGTGTGTGTCTCTGTGTGTGTGTGTGTGTGTCCCTGCAGGTCTGGCCCAGTCTGGAGCCTGGGGTTGCTTCGACGAGTTTAACCGCATCGAGCTGCCGGTGCTGTCGGTCGCCGCCCAGCAGATCTACGTGGTTCTGCAGTGTAAGAAGAACAAGAGGAAGCAGTTCGTCTTCACCGACGGAGACGTGGTCGACATGGACCCGGAGTTCGGCATCTTCCTCACCATGGTAACAGAGCTCTTTGGGGGGTAACAGATGTAAATGTCCTCAGACACAAATGTACTGACTATCTTTCTAAGCTTTTGAAATGACATGGATTTAGTCATTGTTGGCTGTAGAGCCAGGATAAATTACCACAGGAGTGATCAGAATGTTTTAGAACGGAATTCCTGTAGCGATAAAACCAAGAACTCAAAAAATAGGCTACATCTCATTCGGGATACTGCCGTCAGTACACTGCTAACGTGCACTGACCACTTCCTGCCGTAGTGCCTACTTTCGATGGTTAGTATTGTCCCAAAAATAAACACTTATGTTAAAACACTTACCGGAAATGACGAGCGGGATGAGCGTGACGAACGCAACACATGGCAGCTGATTGGACGAACCCGTCACGTGGGTCTGGCTTCTCCTTCTCCCGAATGAGAGGGGGAAAAATGCGAGTATGCGTCTTGATAACACGCCAATAACGGCGTACGGATTGGCGTGTCATACATACACCACTTCATGACATCAGTCTGCAATGTTCAGACTCGACCAGTAACTTCTCTGTCCTCCAGAACCCCGGTTACGCCGGTCGCCAGGAGCTGCCAGAGAACCTGAAGATCCAGTTTCGCACGGTGGCCATGATGGTCCCGGACCGAGCCATCATCATGAGGGTCAAACTGGCCAGCGCAGGTTTCCGTGACAACCAGGTCCTCAGCAGGAAGTTCTACACCCTCTACAAGCTGTGTGAGGAGCAGCTCTCCAAACAGGTTAGACCACACGACCAACGTTAGCCTTTAGCACTTAGCTAAAAACAAAGTGGGATGTGGCCGGGTTGGCTCAGCGGGTAGAGCAGGCGCACATATACTTGGAGGGTTATGCCTCGACGCAGAGGTCCAGGGTTTGAGTCCGACCTGTGACGGTTTCCTGCATGTCTTCACCAAATACAAACATGTTCAATCTCAGGAGGGTACCACACACACCAAATAGAAAAAATTTCTCCTGGGCTCTCTGCACACTTAGAAGGGCTGAAAAGTTGACACATTTTATAGAGAAGAAGATAAAGGGAAAACACAACATTTTCCTGGTGCAAAAACAATACTTTTAAAACGGTGCCTGAACTGAAAGATTTAAATATATATATATATATTTTTTTATATATACACATTTTTATATATACATACATAATAATACATAACAAACATATAATAATATTTGTATGTATATATATATATATGTATGTATATATATATGTATGTATGTATATATGTATGTATGTATATATAGATATATATATATATATATATATATATATATATATATATATATATATATATATAAATTAATATTAATATAAATAAATAATTTTTTTTTTTTTTTTTTTTTAAAGGAGCACAAAACGACAGTCAGCAACATTACAGAACGGCTTGTTTATTGCTAAGGTCACAGGGTCAAAACTCTTTGGATCTACACAATTCATGTGGATGACATTTTCCACATTCAAAACAGCGATTTTTGATGCAGTTTAGCATTCACACTTTTTGGTTTCATCTGGCCTTACAACAACACTTGGACACATGTTAACTAGAATACAGCAAACATTAACTATCTTATCAAGAAGGGTAAATTCTTCATCTTTACAGGGAAGCTGTTGAAGATCCCTGCTCTAAGTGATGTGACCCGTTTTTTAGGCTACAATTTGCTGTGTGACAAAAAATGCTGCAGCCTAAAAAACCGGGTCCCATCACTAAGAGCACCTTCTAAAGCCCAAAGTGTGATTTCCCTTTGTTCTTTCCTGACCACCATACACTGTCTGAATCCTGATGTGTGTCTGTGACACCAGGTCCATTATGATTTCGGTCTGAGGAACATTCTGTCCGTTTTGAGGACACTCGGCGCCGTGAAGAGATCCAACCCGTCAGAACCAGAGCCGACTGTGGTGATGAGAGTCCTGAGAGACATGAACCTCTCCAAACTGGTGAGTGTGTGTGTGTGTGTGTGTGTGTGTGTGTGTGTGTGTGTGTGTGCATGCGTGTGTGTAGGTGTTGGGGGCAGGTGTGTGTGTGTGTCTGTGTGTGTGTGTGTGTGTGTGTGTGTGCGTGCGTGAGTGTGGTTGTGTGTGTGTATGCGTGCGTGAGTGTGGTTGTGTGTTTGCATGCGTGCGTGCGTGCGTGTGTGTGTTTGTGTGTGTGTAAGCATTGGGGGCAGGTGTGTGTGTGTGTGTGTGTGTGTGTGTGTGTGTGTGTCTGTGTGTGCGTGTGTGTTTGTGTGTGTGCATGCGTGTGTGTGTAGGTGTTGGGGGCAGGTGTGTGTTTGTGTGTGTGCGTGCATGCATGTGTTTCTGTGTGTGTGCATGCGTGTGTGTAGGTGTTGGGGGCAGGTGTGTGTGTGTCTGTGTGTGTGTGTGCGTGCGTGCGTGCGAATCATGAGCCCGATTTTAACCCGACACTTTTTTAATACGTCTGACGTTCTCATTCAATTCAGAGTTGTTTGAACTGTTTAAAATGATCTTAATGAATAATGCAACAAGGACGAAGCATGTAAACTGCGCTGTTTGTTTATTCAGAATGGAACGGATCGCAAATGGATCTGAATGAAGAAACGTAAAAAAAAAAAAAAACTCAACGTATTTCTCTGTGAGGGCTTGCCTCGCCCTCACGCTTGGAGAAGTAACAAAAGAAGACGTTGAAGGCTGACTATCATCTTTCTGCCACGGCGAGCCTGCTTCATGTGTCTGTTCATCATCCAAGTCCCCGTTTTATTTGCTGTTATAGGCGACAGCGTGCCGCACTTAATGCACTCAACAAAGCCGACACATGTTGTCACTGCCCACGACTTGTTTAAAATGGTTCCATACCTCCGACTTTCCTCCAAACTTGCTCAAAGGTAATTCTCCTATTTCTGATTATAACATAGCTTTCTCCCCACCCAATTAGGCTATAGGCCTAGTAAAAAACACAAAAGCTTGATCAAGGGCCCGGCCTGGCCCGGCTCGGCCCAGGATAGTGGCGGAAAATAACGGCCCGGCCCAAAAGTCTGGCGGGCTCGGGCTTGGGCAGAGAATCTAAACTCTACTTTAGAGTTGAAGATGAATACATTTTGAGTATGAATTCATTGATAAATAAATAATGACATAAATAACTAAGCTATGTGGGACCTTGCATAAATAAAAATGTAATTGCCTTCTCCGCCAAAAAAAAAGAACTATAAAGTTAGGATTTTGGTTGTGAACTGTCTTGTGTTTGAAAACAAATACATCAATTTGGGAGGGAAATGAATGAAGAACACATTGCACATTGCACACTCATTTCTGTGATTAAGCCTATGTAGCCTAGAGCAACATGGTCTCCTCAGCCAAATAGGTGAGATAGGCAGTGCAGAAGGCACTCTAAACTCTCTTTTATAAACTCTCTACTCACTATGAACTAGGCTACTCGCTATGAACTGTCTATTGGCTATACACTTTCTTACTGGCTATAATAATCTCTCTATTCACTAACTCTCCTGACTCTGTTGACTCTCTACTGCAACAACCCCAGCCCCGTGTCACGCTGCTCGCACAGCTTTTTAATTGAACTTGGAAGCAGTGACGTGGGTGTGTGTGAAACGAAGCTTCGGACGTCACTGGTCACGTGATTATCTCCAAACGAATCGAGCTCCGATACAAAGCTTCATTCCAAATTGGTTCATGTTTTCGATACATGCCTCGAAGCAGAGGGTTCACGGGTAACATCACTAATAAAAACACATTAAATGAAATGATAAGACATTCACTTTGTTAGCATTCTATGTGCTTATGATGCTAACATAACACAGAGGCCTGGACTACAGATAGATCACAGAAACTACAATGTGTTTACAGTATTGTTTAAAGCACATGTCAAACTCAAGGCCCGTGGGCCAAATCCGGCCCCTTACAGTTTTTGATCGGGCCCCGATATTAAGTTAGGTTCACAAAAAATGTTGGCCCGCCTAATTTCTGTCGCGTTTTCAAAGTTTTGTTCACTTTTGCCGACGCTTTTGCTGTATGATGAAGCTTCGCCCCCACTGTACTGAGAGTCTAGCTCCGCCCCTGCAGGGCATGTGCAATATTTTACATATCTTTTGTAATGCATTACGCTGTCTTGGTGTACCGCTGTCGTGACTTATGTTGATTTTATCGTCACGTAGCTTCTCTCCGTGTCTCTGTAGGTCGACGAGGACGAGCCTCTGTTCATGAGTCTGATCAATGATCTGTTTCCTGGTATCGGTAAGTTTCTCTCTCTCACTACAAAACACACTGAAACACACACTCAGAACATCACTCTGTTGATGCAAACTATGCGTAGAGTTTCTAATCAGAGGGGTTTTGGACGTGGAGACAAACGCAAACATTTGCATTTTGGAACTGTTCCATAATAAGTTTAACCGTAAGGGGACTGCTTTATTCTATAGCTGTCCTTTCTATTCATTCAAGCACATGGCAGTGTCTTTCCTTCATATGAATGTGTTTTGGAGACTAGTTTTGTTACAATCTTCGTCTGTAGTTCTGGATAAAGCCGGTTATCCAGACTTGGAGTCGTCCATCTTCAGTCAGGCTGAGCAGGCTGGTCTGATCCCTCATCCCCCCTGGATCCTCAAACTGGTTCAGCTCTACGAGACGCAGAGAGTCCGACACGGTACCCATCATTACACACACAACCAAACCAAACGTCCTGAGGAACGGTAATGGAGCTAAACACGTAAAGTTAGTCCTTAAGGTGGTGCTATAGAAAAGGTCTTAAAGACCTCAAAAAACACCATCTTTCTGTTGTACTGCACAACAAGTATGAGGGTGTGCTCTGACAGTACCTAGGTAAGGACTACTAGCCAGTCAGAAGCAGAGTATGAGGGTGTGCCCTGACAGTACCTAGGTAAGGACTACTAGCCAGTCAGAAGCAGAGTATGAGGGTGTGCCCTGACAGTACCTAGGTAAGGACTACTAGCCAGTCAGAAGCAGAGTATGAGGGCGTGCCCTGACAGTACCTAGGTAAGGACTACTAGCCAGTCAGAAGCAGAGTATGATGGCGTGCCCTGACAGTACCTAGGTAAGGACTACTAGCCAGTCAGAAGCAGAGTATGAGGGCGTGCCATGCTAGCAGCTAGGTGAGCATTATAACGTGTGTTCCAAAGTGACCACGTTGGTCTCTGAAGTAAAGGCTGGACTACAATAGAGCTGTTTGGAGCAGCTGGTGAACAGTGTTTTCTGTTGGAGATGGTAAGTCCCTTTGGAGGGGGGACTTTGGGCTTTTTCACTTTGTAAACCTATAACATGCACCAAAAAAGATAAATAACACAATAAAGGGAAGAGGAAAAAGCCAAAAAGCATAATAAGAGCACTTTAAAATCTAAACGTTGAAGAAGGAAGGTGCGCTCAGTTACATGCTGTCTCAGGAGACGAGGAAGCTCAGCCTGTTTCCTGTAAAGAACGTGTATGTGTGTGTGTGTGTGTGTGTGTGTGTGTGTGTGTGTGTGTGTGTGTGTGTGTGTGTGTGCAGGTATGATGACGTTGGGTCCCAGCGGCGCCGGGAAGACGGCCTGCATCCACACGCTGATGAAGGCCATGTCGGAGTGCGGCTCCCCCCACCGCGAGATGAGGATGAACCCTAAAGCCATCACGGCCTCGCAGATGTTCGGCACGCTGGACGTCACCACCAACGACTGGACCGACGGCATCTTCTCCACCCTGTGGAGGAAGACGCTCAAAGCCAAGAAGGTTGGAGGGAGGGTTCAGAGCAGATTAATAGGGATGGGTATCGTTTGGTACTTTTAAAACGATTCCAATTCCTAAACCGATTCCTGAAATACTGAAAAGTGTAATATGTTTGCTAGCGATCACGTGCAGTGAATGGTTAATATGCTTTCACGTCCGCTTTGGTGAGCCCAGAGGGAAAATATGGCATTTTAAAAAGTAGCTCTACATATACGGTAGCTAGCTAACGGAAGACTACAGAGAAAGGGGGATATTTTTATGTCTGTTTTGGAGCGACACAGGGAAAATATTTCAGTCGACACATTAAGTGGAACCGAAATGTGCGTTCTAATCCGATCTGATTCCTACTGGTTGCATAGGAACCGGTTCCATAGCAGATCTTTAGTGTTTTACTAGACTGAAAACTCTCCCAAAATATTTTCTTTTTTTTTTTTTTCTTTAACATTTACCAGTTTCCCCAGCACTAAAAATCCCGGACGAGCCCCCATTTTGTTACCGTCTGGCACAAGGTCTGGCAACAAAAGGGAGGTCACACACAGAGTAACCAAAAAGTAGTTTATTTAACTAAATATAAAACTAAGTATAAAACTAACTAACAACACAAATTAACTCAACATAAATACAATAGTGGGGTGTGTAAATGTAGAAGACATCAGTCAAGGTTTGCCATGTGTGGACGAGTGAATGAATGGTGTGATGTGTGTTGTAAAGTGCAACAAACCAAACAAAGAACAAAATGGTGGATGATTGCAGGAGGACCAGCTGAGAGAGAGTGAGACTCCCAGGAGAGCCGTCTTTTATGCCTTCTGTCAGCCACGCCCCGATGGCCAGGCACAGACGACCCTCCCAGCTCCACCTACCTGCCCACTCCCAGAACCTGCAGACAAAGGAGCAGAACATGACAGGCAGGCAGATTGGGAGGGGTCATCACAATAGTTATCTACTTTGCACTGACATGAAACAACCATTTGTCTTTAAATCAAACATTTAGTGTCAACCCGTTATATGTAGTCTCGGCAGAGCGCTTGCAAAGCATCAAAGCCAGTGAGAGCAAGCGTTGTGGAAAATCTCTTTGGTGTCCGGTGATGAAGCTGGAAATTAAGGTTGTGTGACAGCGCTGGAGTTCTTTACGTTATTTTCTTCATTCTTTTGCAAAATAACGAGACAAGAGTGACGAGCAGTCTGTGAGGAAAAACTCAGGGTTTTTACAGCTGAGCTTACAGAGGGAGGGACTGTACTTCTTGTCGCCTAAGCTCCTTTTACTGCTGATTCTTGAGCTTTGATTGCTGAGTCTGTACCCTTTCAGAAAAGACTGCCCCGAGCAAATGAAGTTGGCTCTCTGCCAGGTGCTACCAAGTGTGGAGTCTACATGAGAGAGAGGGGGGGCCGCGTAGCCTCCATGCTACGGATGATGGAGGATCCCAATAACTGATATATTATAATATCATATAGAAAACAAGAGTAAAGGGTGCAAGCCAAAATTGCATCTGTCTTAACTGCGCTTGAATCAGATGAACCTGTTCTGAGCTGATAACAGCATTGTAACTCCGTGTGTGTGTGTGTGTGTGTGTGTGTGTGTGTGTGTGTGTGTGTGTGTGTGTGTGTGTGTGTGTGTGTGTGTGTGTGTGTGTGTCCCAGGGCGAGTACATCTGGATCGTGCTGGACGGTCCAGTAGACGCCATCTGGATCGAGAACCTGAACTCGGTTCTGGACGACAACAAAACTCTGACGCTGGCGAACGGAGACCGGATCCCCATGGCGCCCTGCTGCAAGGTGACACCGTGGTTTTTCACGTATGAAAACAGTATTACACTGCTGTCGAAAAACATCTGATCTTGTGTATAGTGTAAATATGGCTAAATTACAATTTTATCTGCAACATTTGAACGCTTCAAATGTACTTAGTTATATTTTATTTCTGTGTCATGGGATTACAAGACATAACAAATTTACTTATTTAACAAAAATCTTCCTGTCGCATGTACAAATCATTCGGAGAAATACATGAATACAAATATATACATATACACACACACACACACACCACACACAAACAACAAATTCTCATCTACAATTCATCTCGATGAAGAGATTTTTTTCCTCTTCTCCCGAGCTTTATCTAGATACAGTAATTGGCTAATTTATACGTTTAATATGTGAACGGCCATCTCAGTCTTTGAGCATCATCCATATTTACCAAATCAATCTCTGCTTTTATCCTACTGGTGATTTTGTACGTTTCCTTTTTCCATTTGGTATGTCCTTTGGGTGAGTTTTTTATAAAAGCCATTACAGCTTTCTATCACATCCTCACATGATTTGTAGTTTATCGATGTTTTTTTGCCCCCAATGGCACTAGGATTAGGCACTGGTTATGGTTGGGGTTAGGCGCTGTTGGGGGCAAAAAACACCATTGAGCTGATTTGTATTTATGCTTATGAAACAAACATAAACTCAGTCCGAGTCATGCATGAGATCCAAAGTGAAGCCGTGTTCCTCCGTGTCCTTCCTGCAGATAGTTTTCGAGCCGCACAACATCGACAACGCGTCCCCGGCGACGGTGTCCAGGAACGGGATGGTGTTCATGAGTTCCTCGGTGCTGGGCTGGAGCCCCGTCCTGCAGGCCTGGCTACGGACTCTCCCGGAGCAGCAGGCCGAGGCCCTCACACTCTGCTTCCACTGCTGCTACCAGGTGGACTGACCTCCTCCTCTTCATTTCTGTTAAAAAATAAACCTGCAGAGAGAAAATACATCACAGTCACTGTTTTACATATATATCCCTTTTTAGGTTGGTCGTGAGTTTTACCTTTCATTTGTTCATTTTAGTATCAGTCAGTCCCTCCAGAAAAATGCGATTACCGTATTTTTCGGACTATAAGTCGCTCCGGAGTATAAGTCACACAGAACAACTAGCAGGGCGGGGAGACGTAACTGCACCGTTGACCAGCCCCTCCCGTTGGCCCGTTGTTCAAGCCCCCACCTGTGACTCGTTCCTCCACCTCTGGCCATCTAGCTTTCAGCCCGCGATTAGCCGATTAGCTTTCTTTGTTTTCTTCATTGCAGTAAGAATCACCTTTTCTCCAGTCCCCCTCACAAGTTTCTCCCTCATTTCAAACTCTCTTTCTGCTGCTCGATTACCGTTTTCGGGGCTGCATATTTTACTACCTGCAGTTTCTCTTTTCTTTCTCAGTTGTCTTTAGGAGCAGCATTCTAGTTGTCACAAGCCTAGAGCGCCCTCTCGCGGCTGTAGACGGTAATGTTTTCAGTATGAATTAACATTTAAAAACATGTTAAATTATATATATTTTGATATATAAGTCGCACCTGACAATAAGTCGCAGGAGCAGCCAAAGTAGGAAAAAAAGTGCGACTTATATCCGGAAAATACGGTATGCGATTGCATAATTCAACGCATAATCAGCCAAAGTCTGTATATTTATGCGGGGGGGCGGCATTTTTTCAAATATCCCGCACTTTCTCCGCATAAATTGCCGATTTCCTCGCAAAATATGCGGGGCATGCATGATTTCATAATCCACCGCATTTTCGTTGCTAAAAAGTCTTAGCATATATCTTATAGCATATATATTCTCTCTTTTTCATCAATCCGCAGTTTTTGCAAGTTCCCGCAATTTCATCGCATAAAATTGCATAAATATCATATAGAGCATATTCCATCGCATTTTTTTAAGAAATCGTGCCGCATAATCAAGGATTTTTGCCCCACAACAATCACAAAAAAACGCTGCATTTTTCTGGATGGACTGGTTAAAGCATTACGCCTCCTTACACATGATAGGCGGCTAAACCACTTTGCTGATGTTGTAACTTCACCCCCCCGAGTTTCCACAGACTTCTGGGTGTGAAAGCGCCCTGAGAAAATCTAAAAATATCTGATTTAAATGTGTGTTTCTGTCCCTCCCACAGGACCTGTTGGACTTTGTGTCCACTGCCGTGTCTCCTAAGATGCAGGTGTTGGAGTGTATGTACATCAGACAGAGTATCGACCTGCTGCAGGTACGACGCCGGCGGTAAACACGGACGCGCTGTGGCAGAGTGGAGATTTCTTTTTTCTCAGCGGGAAGCTCTTTACCGTTCACTCTAACTGGCTTGTGGTGGCGGATACCTGATGGTTTCGTGCTGCTGTTTTAATTGTAATTTTTGTCTTTGTTCTTGTGTGTGTGTGTGTGTGTGTGTGTGTGTGTGTGTGTGTGTGTGTGTGTGTGTGTGTGTGTGTGTGTGTGTGTGTTCAGGGTTTGCTCCCAGCAGCGGATGAGAAACAGGGTTGTCATGGCGACGTGGGCCGTCTTTTTGTCTTTGCGGTGATGTGGTCTCTCGGGGCGGTCCTGGAGCTGGACGACAGAGCCAAGATGGAGGCCTTCCTTAAGGTGGGTGTGTGTGTGTGTGTGTGTGTGTGTGTGTGTGTGTGCGTGTGTGGGTGTGTGGGTGTGTGTGTGTGTGTGCGTGTGTGGGTGTGTGTCTGTATTGGGGTGTGTGTGTGTGTGTGTGTGTTGGTGTTGATGTGCGTGTGTCGGTGTTGGTGTGTGTATGTCGACGTGTGTTTAGACGTGTGTGTGTGTATTGTGTGTGTGTGTGTGTTGGTGTATCGGTGTGTGTATGTCTGTGTGTGTGTCGCTGTGTGTATGTCTGTGTGTGTGTGTGTTGGTATGTGTGTGTGTGTGTTGGTGTTGATGTGCGTGTGTTGGTGTGTGTATGTCGACGTGTGTATAGACGTGTGTGTGTGTCGGTGTATCGGTGTGTGTGTGTCGGTGTATTGGTGTGTGTATGTCTGTGTGTGTGTTGGTGTGTGTGTGTGTGTGTGTGTCTTTGACTGTGTGTGTGCGCCCTTGATGTGGTGTAAAGTGTGACGTGTCCTCTAGGGGGGGCTCTAACAGTCCTGTTTGTGGTTTGTGTCTGAAGAACCACAGCTCGTCTCTGGACCTGCCGCTCACCCAGGACCAGCAGACCATCTTTGAGTTCTCGGTCAACGAGCAGGGCCAGTGGGAGCACTGGTCCAACCAGGTCTGTCTCTTTATCGTACACACACACACACACACACACACACACACACACACACACACACACACACACACACACACACACACACACACACTTCATCTGATGTCTCCTGACATCAGATGACCACAAATTCATGACCACAGGTTCAGGACTCTTTGACACAACACTTGATGTTTTTCTAAATTTCTTCTCAATGACATTTTCCACATATTCTGAGTCTTATCTCTTATACATTTATTTATTCATTTTATTTGTTAGGGACCATGGACATTTTTTAACATAAATGTTGCCATTTGATGCATTGTATATATATATGTATATATATATATATATATATATATATATATATATATATATATAGGAGGACTACAGGAGGGATGAAAAACACTTGTGATGCTTTCCCCGAGTCGACATGATGCTGAACGTTACCTACTGTCTGTGCATGTTGCAGGTGCCAGAGTACGTTTACCCCAAAGACCACGTCCCCGACTACTCGTCCATCCTGGTTCCCAACGTGGACAACGTGAGGACGGACTTCCTGATGCAGACCATCGTGAAGCAGAGGAAGGCCGTGCTGCTGATCGGAGAGCAGGGAACCGCCAAGACAGTCATGATTAAGGTCAGAGAGGAAGTCTTTCTTTTCAAAAACGTTCTTTTCAGATACTAAATAGAGCCCGATGGATAAAGGGTTTTTAAGGCCGATATTGATACAAATATTTGGTAGGTTGCCAGGTTGAGGGTTAGAGGTTGAGGGTTAGAGGTTGCCAGGTTTAGGGTTAGAGGTTGAGGGTTAGAGGTTGCCAGGTTGAGGGTTAGAGGTTGCCAGGTTGGGGGTTAGAGGTTGCCAGGTTGAGGGTTAGAGGTTGCCAGGTTGGGGGTTAGAGGTTGCCAGGTTGAGGGTTAGAGGTTGCCAGGTTGGGGGTTAGAGGTTGCCAGGTTGGGGGTTAGAGGTTGCCAGGTTGGGGGTTAGAGGTTGCCAGGTTGAGGGTTAGAGGTTGCCCGGTTGATGGTTAGAGGTTGCCCGGTTGAGGGTTATAGTTTGCTAGGTTGAGGGCTATTGGTTTCAAGGTTGAGGGTTAGAGGTTGCCAGGTTGAGGGCTAGAGGTTGCCAGGTTGAGGGCTAGAGGTTGCCAGGTTGAGGGCTAGAGGTTGCCAGGTTGAGGGCTAGAGGTTGAGGGTTCTAGGTTGCCAGGTTGAGGGTTCTAGGTTGCCAGGTTGAGGTGACAAACAGGTTGAACATTGGAAATGGTGGATTGTGTGAATAGGGTGTTTCATACAAGATCTGGCAACTGATCAACATTAGACAAACATATTGGTCTGATTATTGATAAAGGAGTTTTGGGCCGTTGTCGTGGAAGTTTCCTTTGCAGCAGGGGGAAGAGTTTTCAGAGTTTAGTAAATAGAATAAATAAAAATTGTTAGAAACAAATAAGAAAGTCTGAGACTAAAACCAAATCGGGTTTTTGTATTTTATTAAAAAAAGATATATTTGCAAATATAGGATCAACATGATTTCATAAAAGGCCTCAGCCCAGTGTGGAGTCAGTTTCTCCAATGAGTGAACAGAACACCAGGCTTATATACATCTTCAGAGTGACAACACACACACACTTGGCTTAGTATGACGCTACAGTTTTGACAGGCAATCTGATACACATGAAGACAATCAGAGAAATGCAAGAGACATCTTGGAGCCATCTCACCTCCTCCTCTCTGTACGACTTTCACCCCCCAGTTACATCTTAACTGGCATGGGAAAACATGAGATTGTTTTGGGGTGACCTTGTACCTTTATCGGTTCAGGCTAACAGCTCACATAATGTTCCAGACTGCATGTCTCACAAAGTTAGAATCAAAATCTACATGTGGAAAATGAGATAAACTCTTTCAGCATTTTTGAGAGAAGTAAAGTATGAATTAAACATAAAAATATAAGGAATCGTGCTTAAATGTAATTTTCCCATTACACCGTGCTGCAAATTACGGGAGTTTCCGGGAGAAATAACAAACCGGGAGAGGTCTGGGAGATGCAGCCTAATGCTAATGCCCCCCACCCCTCCCCCCAGGGCTACACCAGTAAGCTGGACCCGGAGCTCCACCTCAGTAAGACGGTGAACTTCTCGTCGGCCACGCTGCCCAGCATGTTCCAGAGGACCGTGGAGAGCTACATCGACAAACGCATGGGCGCCACCTACGGGCCGCCGGCCGGGCGCAGGATGACCGTCTTCATAGACGACATCAACATGCCCGTCATCAACGAATGGGGAGACCAGGTCGGCCCCCCGCGCGCTCTGATTGGTCGCCTCTTTCTGTTTGATCGTTTCCTTTGCTCTTTTTTGTTCGCTGCCTCTTGTGAAATATTAAGTTTTACCAAAGAAGTAAAATCTGTTGTATTGTTTTTGTTTGAATTAATTAATGAAGTATAGATTCTGATCTGCTCTTATCTTCTGCTACAGATAATACAGAAGTTAGCACTGTTCAAATCAATTTATAAAGTGCTTTACAAAGAAACAGTTTAATGAATGAAAACAATTTGATAAGACAGTTTAAAATACTACACACACGCACACACACACACACACGCACACACACACACACACGTGCCCCCAACACCTACACACTCGCGCACACACAACTGCCCCTGACACCTACATACACACACACACACACACACACACACACACACACACATAAGTGCACACTTCCCCCAAAAACACCCTCCCCCCACACACACACACACACACACACACACACACACCCGCCCCCAACACCTACACACACACACACACACACACACACACACACACACACACACACACACCTGCCCTCAACACCTATACACACACACACACACACACACACACACACACTGCCCTCGACACACACACACACACGCACCCATGCACACACACACACACACATACACACACACACTGCCCCAACACCTACACACACACACACACCTGCCCCAACACACAGACACACACACATGCACACACGCACACCTACCCCCGACACCTACACACACACACCTGTCCCTACACAGACACACACACACACACACACACACACACCTACCCTCGACACCTACACAAACACACACACACACCTGCCCCGACACCTACACACACACAGATACACACACCCCACACACACACACACACACACACACACACACACACACACACACACACACACAATAACACCTCCACCTGGGTAACCAATCACATCACTGAGTCTAGTTTCTTCCCGCCTCCGTGCCCTTCAGATAACCAATGAGATTGTGCGCCAGCTGATGGAGCAGGGAGGTTTCTACAGCCTGGATCGTCCCGGAGAGTTCATCACCGTGGTGGATGTTCAGGTAAACGCTCTCTTTCACTTTCTTCCTCCAGCTACAAACGATGTGGACTTTAGTTTCTAATTAACGGTATCATCACATCACATTCATTCATAATTCCACTTGTTTTCATTCACAAATTGTACATCCAAATTTAATACACATTTTCTGTGGGCTCAGGCTGCATTCACATCGCTATGGTTTGGTTTAAAAAGGAATTTCTTCTGCTACCTTTCTCCCTCTCATTCCCCCTGCTCTGGAGTTTCCCCTCTCATTCCCCCTGCTCTGGCGTTCCCCCCTCTCATTCCCCCTGCTCTGGCGTTCCCCCCTCTCATTCCCCCTGACACTTTTGGCAACAACGACACGGCAAATCCTCCATTCTAGTTAAATGAGTAAAGAGTGTGATGGTATGATTGTGTGATTGTGTGATGGTGTGATTGTATGATGGTGATTGTGTGATGGTATGATTGTGTGATGGTATGATTGTGTGATTGTATGATGGTATGATTGTATGATGGTGTGATTGTGTGATGGTATGATTGTGTGATTGTGTGATGGTGTGATTGTATGATGGTGTGATTGTGTGATGGTATGATTGTGTGATGGTATGATTGTGTGATTGTGTGATGGTGTGATTGTGTGATGGTGTGATTGTGTGATGGTATGATTGTGTGATGGTATGATTGTGTGATGGTGTGATGGTATGATTGTGTGATGGTATGATTGTGTGATGGTATGATTGTGTGATGGTATGATTGTGTGATGGTATGATTGTGTGATGGTATGATGGTATGATTGTGTGATTGTGTGATGGTGTGATGGTGTGATTGTGTGATGGTGTGATTGTGTGATGTGATTGTGTGATGGTATGATTGTGTGATGGTGTGATTGTGTGATGGTGTGATTGTGTGATGGTGTGATGGTATGATTGTGTGATGGTATGATTGTGTGATTGTGTGATTGTGTGATGGTATGATTGTGTGATGGTGTGATTGTGTGATTGTGTATGATTGTGTGATGGTATGATTGTGTGGTTGTATGATTGTGTGATGGTGTGATGGTATGATTGTGTGATTTTATGATTGTGTGGTTGTATGATTGTGTGATGGTATGATTGTGTGATGGTATGATTGTGTGGTTGTATGATTGTGTGATGGTATGATTGTGTGATGGTATGATGGTATGATTGTGTGATGGTATGATTGTGTGATGGTATGATTGTGTAATGGTATGATTGTGTGATGGTATGATTGTGTGATGGTATGATTGTGTAATGGTATGATTGTATGATTGTGTGATGGTATGATTGTGTGGTTGTATGATTGTGTGATGGTGTGATGGTATGATTGTGTAATGGTATGATTGTGTGATGGTATGATTGTGTGATGGTATGATTGTATGATTGTGTGATGGTGTGATTGTTTGATGGTATGATTGTGTGATGGTATGATGGTATGATTGTGTGATGGTATGATTGTGTGATGGTATGATTGTGTAATGGTATGATTGTATGATTGTGTGATGGTATGATTGTGTGGTTGTATGATTGTGTGATGGTGTGATGGTATGATTGTGTGATTTTATGATTGTGTGATTGATAACCTCTTCAACAGCTGGTGGCGGCCATGATCCACCCCGGCGGCGGGAGGAACGACATCCCCCAGCGTCTGAAGAGGCAGTTCTCCATCTTTAACTGCACGCTGCCCTCCAACTCCTCCATCGATAAGATCTTCGGCACCGTGGCCGCGGGATACTTCTGCCCAGAAAGAGGCTTCGCCGCCGGGGTCTGCCAGCTCGCCACCGCCCTCGTTCCCACCACCCGGAGGGTGTGGCAGGCCGTGAAGGCAAAGGTCAAATAACATATTACATGTCGCACGCCTCTGGAGCAACTAGGGGTTAAGTGTCTTGCTCAGGGACACATTGGTTGATGTATCCACCACCACGTATATATTCTTAGCTAGGATTGGGCATCGAGAAGTGGTTCCAACTTGGCAAGGCAGCTTTATTTTGTTATATTTTATAGGGCTGCTCCCTCTTAGTCGATTAATCGACTAATCGGTCGTTTTGGTCTTAGTCAACTTGGATTTTCTTTAGTTGATTAGTCATGTTTTATGCTTTTTTCATGCTGAATGACTTAGTTCGTACGAGCAAATCTCTGGTAAACACAAGAATTAAAGTGGTGCTTTAGCAGGACTCTTTGCGGAGAAACTCAG
>NC_041352.1:26935380-26997880 GCF_004354835.1 Perca flavescens
TTGGTGTTGGTGCAATCGAGCAACTATCCAAGCACATAGTAAGTGTTAGTTTAACTGAAACTCAACACCCGCAGACACAAAAACGTACACATAACTGTGTCTGCTAACTGCCGCAAAACTACCATAAAGACACACACAATGACCTGAGATACATTCAAGACAACCACAAAGATACACGACTACAAAGAGATGCCAAACATCCACAAAATGACCAGAAGAAGACGCCAACGCCTGAAACGTAAAAAAGGAAAATTGTGTGTGTGTGTGTGTGTGTGTGTGTGTGTGTGTGTGTGTGTGTGTGTGTGTGTGTGTGTGTGTGTAGGTCTTACAGCAGCAGTAACCTGCTGGAGGATCTGAAGACTCTGTACCGTCTGGCTGGTCAGCGGGGGAAAGGAGTCACGTTCCTCTTCACTGACAACGACATCAAGGACGAGGCCTTCCTGGGTACCCGCTGGCCTCCTTAAACTACTAGATCAGGATTTAACAACACACTACGTGCCCTGAAGGCAGCGCGGTTGCAGCCATGATAGTAAAGAGTCGAGTAGTGTGTGTATATATATATATATATAATAATGCCCGAGGAAGAGGAAAGGTCAATCCTGACTCATCCTTTGGAAACATCTTTCCAGTAGTTCTCTAGTTTGAGCTATGTTGAGCTTTGTTGTCATTTACTGTTGTCACTTTCTTTTTTTAAACATACCTTCAATTTGCTCCTCTCCCTCTATCCTCTCCTTCTCCCACTGACCTCTTCCTCTCGCTCTCCCTCTTCCTCTCCCACTGTCCTCTTCCCTCTCCCCTCCTCTCTCCTCTTCCTCTCTTCTCTCCTTCTCTCCTCTCTCCTCTCCCTCTCTCCTCTCTCCCCCTCCTCTCCTCTCCTCCTCTCCACTCCTCTCCCTCTATCATCTCCTCTCCCTCTCCCCCCCCTCTCTCCTCCCCTCCCTTCCCCTCCTCCTCTCCAGAATACATGAACAACGTGCTGGCGAGCGGTGAAGTCTCCAACCTGTTTGCTCGTGACGAGCTGGATGACATCACTCAGGAGCTGATTCCCGTGATGAAGCGGCAGCAGCCTCGCCGCCCTCCGACCTCCGAGAACCTCTACGACTACTTCCTGTCTCGGGTACGGAGCAACCTCCACGTCGTGCTGTGCTTCTCGCCCGTCGGGGAGAAGTTTCGGACTCGTGCTTTAAAGGTAAAACATCTAGCCACGACACTCTCGGTATCTTGGGTGAGGAGAGAGAGGAGAGGAAGTAAGTTTATTTGATTAGGACAATGAACATTAATCAACATTTCTGTAAATGCGCCAGTGTTAGCCAGTCGGCTAATTTTCAACTGTAGTCCTAGTATGCATGTCTTTCATGGGATGAGAGGAGAGGAGAGGAAAAGGGAGTGGAAGAGGAGAGGGAAAAAGGGAGAGGAGAGAGGGAGAGGACAGGAGAGGGAGAGGAGACACAAACACAAACACACACACACACAGGTTGGTGGCACTATCTTTGTGGGGACCCATCATTGACATAACACATCCCCTAGCCCCTTACCCTAACCTTAACCATTACAACTAAATGCCTAACCTTAACCCTTACTCTAACCTTAACCATCACAACTAAATACCTAAACTTAACCCTTACCCTCACCCTAACTATAACCTAATTCTAACCCTAATCCTAAAACCAATTCTTAAACAGCACTTTATAGTTGTAGGGTCCAGCATTTTGGCCCCACAAAGCTGTTGGGACCCCACAGGTCTTAGAACCTTCATGCAGTGTGGATTTTACCTGATGAAGGTCTAAGACCGATACGTTGTATTTTTCTAAATAAATGATTGCTCGTGTAATGGTCAGCGTGCGGGACTTTCTCTAAGACATACTTCCCTACATAAGAAAAAGAGAAAGTGTAACATGAGAAGTCACAGATGAAAACAGATGAGATGGATTTGTGTGATGTGCTGAAATGTGATGATGTGTGAGGGGTTGAACATGCGTCTGTGACCTATTTGCTCTGAGCAGTTCCCGGGCCTGATATCGGGCTGCACCGTGGACTGGTTCCAGCGCTGGCCTCGGGACGCCCTGGTGGCCGTGTCGCAGCACTTCCTGTCCCAGCACCAGGACCTCCGCTGCTCAGAGGAGGTGAAGCAGAGCGTCGTGGTCACCATGGGAGCCTTCCAGGTAATGCTCGTTGCAGGACCAGGTTTGTTTATTAAAGGGGCTGTAGGTAGGACTGTGAGGATCCAGGACTTAGCCAAAATATTTGAATAACAACTTCTCAGTCCCTCCCCCCCTTTCTGCTTAAGCCCAAAACGGTCTCCTAAGCCCCTCCCCCCACAAGGGAGAATGAATGCGTGTGCATGAGCATTGATAGACACGCAGTTAGACATCCCCCCCATGGCCCTGATTGGTGCATCTGAACAGTTAGACGCCCCCCCATGGCCCTGATTGGTGCATCTGAACAGTTAGACACCCCCCATGGCCCTGATTGGTGCATCTGAACAGTTAGACACCCCCCATGGCCCTGATTGGTGCATCTGAACAGTTAGACACCCTGACCCTGATTGGTGCCCATGGCCCTGATTGGTGCATCTGAACAGTTAGACACCCCCATGGCCCTGATTGGTGCATCTGAACAGTTAGACACCCCCATGGCCTTGATTGGTGCATCTGAACAGTTAGACACCCCTCCATGGCCCTGATTGGTGCATCTGAACAGTTAGACACCCCCCATGGCCCTGATTGGTGCATCTGAACAGTTAGACACCCCTCATGGCCCTGATTGGTGCATCTGAACAGTTAGACACCCCCCATGGCCTTGATTGGCCCTGCATCTGAACAGTTAGGCCCTGATTGGTGCACCCCCCATGGCCCTGATTGGTGCATCCTTGATTGGTGCATCTGAACAGTTAGACACCCCCCATGGCCCTGATTGGTGCATCTGAACAGTGAAACACCCCCATGGCCTTGATTGGTGCATCTGAACAGTTAGACACGCCCCACTGGCCCTGATTGGTGCATCTGAACAGGGAGATTTTTGCAAATCTCACTACAGGCTGTAGGTGGTTACCTGCCTCATGTAGTTCTACTGGAACATAGGGTCAGTTTCAGCAAATATGACAGAAAGTTATAGTTTTATAAGGCTTACCTACTGCATATTTTAATCATGAATCATGAGTTTTATCAGCTGTACTGGTGACCTCGCCTCCGTCCTCTGCAGGACCTGGTGGCGGAGAAGTGTGCCGAGTACTTTGAGCGCTTCCGGCGTCAGACGTTTGTGACGCCCAAATCCTACCTGTCCTTCATCAACAGCTACAAGGTCATCTACGGCGGGAAGATCGCTGACGTCGGCACGCTGGCCGAGCGCATGCAGACAGGTGAGGACGGAAACAAACAGAGAGAGGGAAGCCACAGAGAGAGAGGGAAGATCATGTCTTCGTCTCCTGTCGCCTCCAGAATATCTCATTCTACTAAGAACATTAGTGCAGCGCATTCGGAATAGTGTCCCAATCTGGGTTTTTACCGCAGTTTGCAACAGTTGGGATAGTAGTAGTAGGGATACACCGAATCCAGATTTTTGGGGTTTGGCTGAACAGGGCCGGCCCTAGACTTTTGGGGGCCCTAAGCAGGATTTGGTTTGGGGACTCTCCACATTGTAACATGTTGCCACTGCACTTGGCACTAAACCAACTTGTGTATTGTAAATATTAGTTCAAGCACTCATAATGTACAATTACGCATTTAAAGACTAGTGTGAGACCTATTAGCAGCAATACTATCTTTAAGTAGCTCTGTTATGAGCTCTATTGTGGGACATTTCAAGCACTCTTGGGGGCCCTCTGGTAGCCACGGGGCCCTAAGCAGATGCTTAGTTCGCTTATGGCTCTGCGGCTGAATACCGAATCCTCCTCCCATCCTCAGTCCATGAACCCAGTAAACACATGAATGAAGTAAACAGGGACTGTCCTTGCTGTACCTGAAGTTGCTGCATTCTGGCTGCTGTCTGGAGATTCCTACATGCACAACTCGTATTCTTTCAGATGTTTGATACCAAATGTTGTAACAGCGGCCATGTTGTGTATAGTTTAGGGTCCTCGCCACCACCAGACCAATCGGCATTGAACAGATTGAACATGTAGCTGGACTTGAATGGCCTTCTTTTGACTGAAAGTACTGCAAAACTACACTTTTTTTGCTCACGAGTTCCATTTCCGCTTTCTCACAGCCTGCTGCATTGAACGGCATTGTTCGGCAGAAACCCAACCCCCGTCAAAAAGCCCAATATTCAGCCGAATCGGAAGCCGAATCCTGGATTCAGTGCATCCCTGATGTAAACATAGTCACTGAGAATAAGGTGGTGAATGTGCTGTTTGTGTTGTTGTCTGCAGGTCTGTGTAAACTGATGGAGGCGGAGCAGTCGGTGTCTCAGCTCTCGGAGGAGCTGGTTCTGAAGGAGCAGGAGCTCGCTGTGGCCTCCCAGAGGGCAGATGAAGTCCTGCAGGAGGTCACTGCGAAAGCTCAGGCCGCCGAAAAGGTCCGCGCATGACACATCGAGAGGCCTCTTTTACCAAAACGTTGTGCGGTTTCCTAAATATAAAGAGTTAATCCAGGAATGTGAGATTAATGTCTAAGCCGGTGAAATGGTCAGACCATCCTCACCCAGAAAACAACCGTATAGGTCGATTGTGCAGCAGCTTATAACAACCCATATTTACGTTTCTTGTTAGGCGGCGCTGTCTAGTGGCAGTAGTAATTATTATATGGGCAAATAAGGCAGTGAGGTGTCGAGGTATAACATATATAAAGACAACGGACTATCACTCAGGAGATTGGGTTTGTGAGGAACAAAAAGTTAGTCACAAACTGTCACTTTTTGAAATTAACAGGCTTTTATGGACCTTAATAATAGTGATGCATTTTATTTATGTATGTATATGTTTATCTATAGCTCTCTTTACAACACTTAAAGACACTTAACCAATACACAACTTTAATCTCTCTCTCCCTCTGTCTCCCTCTGTCTCTCTCTCTCTCTAGGTGAAGCAGCAGGTGCAGAAGGTGAAGGATAGAGCTCAGCTCATCGTCGACGAGATTGAAGCTGATAAAACATCAGCTGAATCCAAACTGGAGGCTGCAAAACCAGCTCTGCAGGCCGCAGAGGATGCACTACAGGTCACACACACACACACACACACACACACACACACACACACACACACACACACACACACACACACACACACACACACACACACACAGGAACGCACACACACAATCAACAATCTTGGGTTTTCCCATGACTGCCTCGCGTGGTTCAGTCACTACTTCTCTGATAGGGTCCAGTGCGTTAAATCTGAGGGCATGTTGTCTGGACCAAAGGCTGTCTTCAGTGCTATTCAGCACTCCTTCCAAAACCTCCATTTACTTCTAAACTCAGAAAACACACACACACAAACACACACTGGAAGGAACGCACGCTTGCATACACACACGCAGGAAAGCAGGCACACAAACACACACACGTTTTATATATATGTAAATATATATGTATGTGAGTATTTTTTATGTGCTTTCTTTTGTCAAAGCACTTTGTAAACTATTGTTTTCATAGTTGTTGTTAATATAATGTGTGAATAATCGTCCCGTATGTCGGCAGACGATTAAACCGGCCGACATCGCCACGGTGAGGAAGCTGCAGAAGCCCCCCCACCTCATCATGAGGATCATGGACGCCGTGCTGCTGCTGTTCCAGAGGAAGGTCACTGAGTCAAACATTCACACACACACACACACACACACACACACACACACACACACACACACACACACACACACACACGTTGAGGCGACTCTTTTCACACTGACCTCATGTTTCCCCAGATTGACACGGTGACCGCGGACCCCGAGCGGCCGTGTCCACGCCCTTCCTGGCCCGAGGCCATGAAGCTGATGCAGAACTCGGCCTTCCTCAGCATGCTGCTCAACTTCAGCAAGGTAACACACAGAGACACACACACACACACACACACACACACATACCACAGACACGCACACACACACACACACACACACACACACACACACACACACACACACACACACAAAGAGACACACAGATACACACACACATACACACACACACATACCACAGACACGCACACACACACACACACACACACACACACACACACACACACACACACACACACACACACACACACACACACACACACACACACACACACACACACACACACACACACACACACACACACACACACACACCACAGACACGCACACACACACACACACACACACACACACACACAGAAAGAGACACACAGATACACACACACACACACACACACACACACACACACACACACACACACACACACACACACACACACACACACACACACACACACACACACACACATACCACAGACACACACACACACACACACACACACACACACACACACACACACACACACACAGACACGCACACACACACACACACACACACATACCACAGACACGCACACACACGCACGCACACACACACACACACACACACACACCACAGACACGCACACACACGCACACACACACACACACACACACACACAGAAAGAGACACACACAGATACACACAGATACACAGACACACACACACACACACACACAGACACACACACGCACAGAGACACACAGACACACACACCACAAAGACAGACACACACAGACACACACACACACACACACACACACACACACACAGAGTCACACACACAGAGTCACACACAGACACACACACTTTACTGTAGTGCTCCTTTGGTATTTAAATCCAAACTTCATCGTGTGCGTGTGTGTCTGTGTGTGTGTGTGTGTGTGTGTGTGTGTGTGTGTGTGTCTGTCTGTGTGTGTGAGTGTGTGTGCGTGTGTTTGTGCGTCTGCATGTGTCTGTGTGTGTGTGTGCGTGTGTGTGTGTGTTTGTTGTGTGTGTGTGTGTGTGTGTGTGTGTGTGTGTGTCTGTTTGCTGTGCAGGACTCCATCACAGCGGAGGTGGTGGAGCTGCTTGCTCCCTACCTGGACATGGACGACTATAACCTGGAGTCGGCCAAGAGGATCTGCGGCAATGTGGCGGGACTCTGTTCCTGGACCCAGGCCATGGCCGACTTCTTCGCCATCAACAAGGAGGTGCTGCCTCTGAAGGTACGTAGTAGAAAACTTAGGCCTTAGTGGTCCCCTAATACTGTATCTGAAGTCTCTTTTATATAGACCTTAGTGGTCCCCTAATACTGTATCTGAAGTCTCTTTTATATAGACCTTAGTGGTCCCCTAATACTGTATCTGAAGTCTCTTTTATATAGACCTTAGTGGTCCCTTAATACTGTATCTGAAGTCTCTTTTATATAGACCTTAGTGGTCCCCTAATACTGTATCTGAAGTCTCTTTTATATAGACCTTAGTGGTCCCCAAATACTGTATCTGAAGTCTCTTTTATATAGACCTTAGTGGTCCCCAAATACTGTATCTGAAGTCTCTTTTATATAGGCCTTATAAGGTGGAGGGTGGGGGGGTGTGGTCTTGACCAACTGCCACTTTGCTCGTTTGAAAGCCATGATGTCTCTCTCTCTAATGGGTGGCCCAAATTCTCTCGGTGGGCCAAAGCAGAGAAAGGGGAGGTAACCTTGCTCCTTATGACCTCATAAGGAGAAGATTCCTGATTGGTCCATCTGAGCTTTCATTTTCTCAAAGGCAGAGCAGGATACCCAGGGCTCGGTTTACACCTATCACCATTTCTAGCCACTGGGGGACCATAGGCAGGCTGGGGGGACTCATATTAATGTTAAAAAAACCTCATAAATTGAAATTGTCTTGGAATGGGACCTTTTAAGGCTTTCATGGCTTGTGGTACAAAAGACAATTTGGATCTGTTCTTGGTCAGAAGGTGTGAGCAGAAGGATGCCTAGATGGCTGTAGTTTAAAATGAGATGCCAGGGGGTGTGTGTAGTCACATACAATGTTTTTGGCCTTTCTCACCAGTCTGTCTTTGTAAGTGTGTTCAATGCTCGGTAGTGTTATCCCAAGTAACTTGCTGGCAGTTGTAACTGTTTTTCCGATTGACTTTTTCTGTGTGGTATTTCCGAACCAGCACAAACTGGGGAGTCTCTCTCGGCGATAAAAGTTCTGATTAGGAAACATAAACATAATCCCGGTTATTTAATAGGATTCCTTATTGACTTCTGGAAGGATGGATGCTGGATTGATTGGGTTAAAACAAATCAACAGTGAAAACACCTTGAAATGTGAAATTTCCCTTCAAACCTTTTACGTTTATTTTCTTTCCATTCAGAACAGACAAAATAAGTTTACTTGCACAAACGTAACACACAAAGTAATCATTCCTCTCGAAATACTCTGTTGTAATTGTGATTAAACTTTGATTACAGTTTTTTCCGATTGCTAAACGACAGTGGGCACAACTGGAATCACATGTGCAAAACTCAAACTCCAGTCTGCACTACCAACAGTCACCTGAGCTAAACAGTTCACATCAGCTGCAAAACAGGCTCAGTGCAGCCAAACACTATGCACAATCCTCACTGAGATAACACACACACACACACACACACACACACACACACACACACACACACACACACACACACACACACACACACACACACACTGTCACTCAGAACACACTGAGGGTAAAAACACTAGCATCAAACACCAATACACAAATTACACACTTTTTCATCTTTACAGTTTGAACAATTTGAGTGACTTGACACTACTTGATAGTTTATTTAAGGAAAAAATATAGATTGTATAGCATACCAATTTTTACATAAGGTAAAAAAGAAGGAATGAAAATCAGCAGTTTTCTTCAATAAAATATTTTGTATCTAGTAATTTATGGAATTACTGGGGGAAAACAACTAAAGGTCCATACGTAACAGTACCAAAGAATAGTGTGACTAATCCTGCCTCTCTCCAGCATCATGTGGCAGGTTTTCTTCATCACATTAGATGTCTGCATCATCTCTAAATACTAATGAATGTGGTGTTTCTATTGCTTTCACCTCCATTACTTTCTGAAAAACAGTAAGAATGCAGTTTTACTATTGTAAAGATATAGTGTTTTTCACTTTTTTTTATAGCTGTGTACATAACCTCAGACATCTTACCTGGACATGTTGGTATCTTTGCTCTTTTACCTGTTTCTCTCAAACAGTACAGTGTAGAATTGTTTCATTCTTATTTGGTGTTTGTTTACTAAAAAAGACTTTCTGATCTTTCTCTGTATAAATACCATATATGTTCACTAACTAGTCTAAAATAAGACACTTGCTTAGGCTTTCAGCTAAAACTCCAATCAGCAGTGTTTGATAGGCACCAGACTGAAATCTATTCTGTTTTGAATGTGTGGTTCACAGTTTTTTCAGCAGTGTGTTAGCATTTGAACAAAGTGCTGTAAATCTACAGTGTTGTGCACGTTGTGATTAAAGTCATGGGATAAGTGTGTAGAGTTTTGAAAACTGTGTTCAAGCGATGAAAAACGAACTAGAGTTTGGTCCCCATGAACTGCTGCTGTGCAGACTGGAGTTAGAGTTTTGCACATGTGACTCCAGTTGTGCCCACTGTCGTTTAGCAATCTTAAAAAACTGTAATTACAAAGCCCTACACGGATTAATTAGGTGTGTGTGTCTGTCCTTGTATGTGTGTGTGTGTCTGTGTGTGTCTGTGTGTGTCTGTGTGTGTGTGTGTGTGTGTGTGTGTGTGTGTGTGTGTGTGTGTGTGTGTGTGTGTGTGTGTGTGTGTGTGTGTGTCTGTCTGTCTGTCTGTCTGTCTGTCTGTCTAGGCTAACCTGGCCCTGCAGGAGGCCCGTCTGGTGGTGGCTCAGACTGAACTCTCTAAAGCTCAGGAACAGCTGGACGAGAAACAGCAGGAGCTGGACACCGTGCAGGTCAAACACACGCACGCGCACGCACGCACACGCACGCACACGCACGCACGCACACACACTTTCTTTTCCTTTGTCCATGGAAACCTGTTTTTGATGCTTCTGTCAACTCTATTTATAGGGCAACTTTATTGTTTAGTTTTTTCTTTCAACCTGGTTGAATTCCTAATTCCCTCGTTTAGCATTGGTGTCTAAGGAATGTGTATGTAACCGGCAGCCGTAAACTGGGCTGCAAAGTTCAGCGTCACTCAGCGTCCACTAAGAGTTCTGACAACATTATGGAAAGGATCCCTACAAAGACAGACCTTTAAAACCTCTTTAAGACCTTTCAATTTAACCAGAAACAGCTCTGAAGTCACTAGCACTATAGAGCCATTATATCTCCACCAGACTCCATGTAAATAATCAGGACTTTTAGCATGTATAGAGCCAGCATATCTCCACCAGACTTCATGTAAATAATCAGGACTTTTAGCATGTATAGAGCCAGCATATCTTCACCAGACTCCATGTAAATAATCAGGACTTTTAGCGTGTATAGAGCCAGCATATCTCCACCAGACTCCATGTAAATAATCAGGACTTTTAGCATGTATAGAGCCAGCATATCTCCACCAGACTCCATGTAAATAATCAGGACTTTTAGCGTGTATAGAGCCAGCATATCTCCACCAGATTCCATGTAAATAATCAGGACTTTTAGCGTGTATAGAGCCAGCATATCTCTACATGTAAATGGGTGAATTAAGGGTTTATTTCAACCAAACAGAGTGGTGATTGTTGGAACAGTGGAAAGATGAACCAAGACGGCTTTTGGTAGTTTTTTTGAAGAAATGTTTCAAAAACCTTCTCAACTCCATGCATTTGATTTTTGTCATTGTCAAGCATCTATAATATTTTTCTCCTGTTAGTATGTTTAACTAAGCGATGTGGCCTGAACTTTAGGCGCTTTACGACGCTGCCATGAAGGAGAAGCAGGACCTGGAGGACGACGCCCAGGCCTGCCGTCGCAAGATGTCCAACGCCACGGCTCTGATCGGCGGGCTGGGAGGAGAGAAGGTCAGCCTTTTACCCATAATCCACTCATCCATCTTACCATCCATCTTACCATCCACCCACCCATCATCTTACCATCCATCTTACCATCCACCCACCCATCATCTTACCATCCATCTTACCATCCACCCACCCATCATCTTACCATCCATCTTACCATCCACCCGTTAGGCCTGCACTTTTCCTGCGATATATATTGCAATATGAAGAAACACACACACAGACACACACAGACACACACACACACAGACAGACAGCACACACACGCACACACACACACACACACACACACACACACACACACACACAGACACGCGATCACAGACAGACAGACAAACAAACACACACACACACACACACACACACACACACACACAGCCACACTCACAAACACACACACACACACACAAACAAATATACACAGAAACGCGATCACAGACAGACAGACACACACAAACACACACACAAACAAACACATAGACACACACAGACACACCACACACACAGACAAACAAATACACGCACACACACACACACACACACACACACACACACAGAGACACACACAGACGCGCACACACACACACACACAAACAACGCGATCACAGACAGACAGACACACACACACAAACACACACACACACACACACACACACACACACACACACACACACAGACAAACAGAGAAAAACAGAGACACAAACACACACACAGACACACACTCTAAAAGTATCATTTAGGAACCGGTCTCAAAGTCATGGTATTGGTATCAGTACTGAACATTTGTAAGCGATATGCAGCTCTACCACCATTAAGGCATCCAACCCTGGTCTCTCTCTCTGTCCTGGTCTCTCTCTCTCGGTCCTGGTCTGGTCCCTCTCGGTCCTCTCGGTCCTGGTCTGGTCCCTCTCGGTCCTGGTCTGGTCCCTCTCGGTCCTGGTCTGGTGTGTTTCAGGTCCGCTGGACCGACAGCAGCGCCGGGTTCCAGACGCAGATCAAACACCTGGTGGGGGACGTCCTGCTGGCGGCCGGCTTCCTGTCCTACGCCGGGCCCTTCAACCAGGAGTTTCGGAGCCTGATGCTGGAGCTGTGGAAGACCGAGATGAAGGAGAAGCTCATCCCCTTCAGTCCTGTAAGCAGGGTTCAAACTGTGCACCAATCTACTAGCCTAATGATGGCAAAATATTGTTGCAGTGGCTTATCATCATCATACACCTTAAGACTTTAGCTAATGTTAGAAATTAATAGACAATTATCAATCAGTCAATCAGACTTTATTATGTAGCACTTTTCATACATGTTAATGTATACACGCATAACAAGGTAACCACACACACACACACAAAGATATCATTCATTCATTCAAACCTTTATTTAACCAGGAAAAAACTCCTTGAGATTACAAATCTCTTTTACAAGAGGGTCCTGGCAAGTGGCAGCAGCTTGGTTTCAATAAATACAAAGACACTAACGAAATAAAAACATAGACACACTTTCTCTCATCATGTTCAAACACCAATGTCATCATAAAGAAAATCTGGGTCCTAAATCAATTTAAAAACAATGACAGACAGACTGCCTTTCTGCAAGGTCTTTTAGAAAGCCTTTAAAAGAATAAAGTGAGACCAACTCCTTCAACTGTAGCTCATTCTGAAGCTGATATACACACATAACACGAGCTGAACCCACCTGGGGAAATGATGTAACTCTGCTCTGCTGCAGGACTTGAACGTGATTGGTCTGCTGGTGGACAACGCCACAGTGAGCGAGTGGAACCTGCAGGGTTTACCCAGCGACGACCTGTCCATCCAGAACGGCATCGTGGTGACGAAGGCGTCCCGCTACCCGCTGCTGATAGACCCCCAGGGCCAGGGCAAGACCTGGATCCAGAACCGAGAGAGAGACCAGCAGCTGCAGGTAGAGACACAGACACAGGAAGTCCAAATTTGCTTTCCATAAACTGTCAAAATAAATAAAGACTTTTTTTTTTTTTTCAACCAAAGATTATTTGCGCTGGTCTGGGGGGCATGGATCTTAAAAAAAACTGTTGAAAGGGGGAACATTATTGAAAAAAGCTGGAGAACCAGACTGGTCTAAGGTGCTTTCCTGATTGGTTGTTGTCTCCGTCCCAGGTGACGTCTCTGAACCATAAATATTTCCGTTCCCACCTGGAGGACAGTCTGTCTCTGGGGCGCCCCCTGCTGCTGGAGGACGTAGGGGAGGACCTGGACCCCGTCCTGGACAACATACTGGACAAAAACTACATCAAGTCTGGATCAACTTATAAAGTAGGACATTTCTTCGTTCTCCTACATGGACTCTGTTATATAAGCTCTCTACATCAAACTATATTCTTATTTAACCCTTGTGTTGTCCTTCGGGTGAAAATTGAAAATTAACTTTTTTTGGCGCTTTTTTTAATTCATGGTCAATAAACGTAATTTATGACATTGTACCAAATTTTTTTGTTAAAAAAAACAAAACAGAAATGGGCGCCTGGGTAGCTCACCTGGTGGAGCGGGCGCCCATGTGCAGAGGCCCAGTCCTCGACGCAACGGGTCAAGGTTCGAGTCCGACCTGCGGCCATTTGCTGCATGTCATTCCCCTCTCTATCCCCCCTTTCCTGTCTACAGCTGTCCTGTCTAAAGGCTAAAATGACCAAAAAATTATCTTGAAAAACCCCCCCGCCCCCCATAAATTAATTATTTTGACTAATAGTTAATATCACAGGAGGTTGAGTGAATCACAGTTTATGTCAAAGTTTAGTCGGGATGCTGTTTTGAAACCATTTAACTTTAAAATTGAATAAAACACTCAAAACTCAATGGAAGTAATCATTAATTTTACCTGGGAAGAACGTTGTATCCATACAATGTGCATCCCAGTTATTTTTGTGCAATGTGGTTGAACGAAACCCATATTTCTGATATTAAAAAACTTTTAAAACTGGTCAGATTTGACCCGAGGACAACACAATGAATGAATATGTATGTAAGAGAACCCATACCGTGCCACCAGTTAATGTGCCTCTGTGCAGGTGAAGGTAGGAGATAAAGAGGTGGATGTGATGAAGGGCTTCACCCTCTACATCACCACCAAGCTGGCCAACCCGGCATACAGCCCCGAGGTCAGCGCCAGGACGGCCGTGGTCGACTTCACCGTCACCCAGCGCGGCCTGGAGGACCAGCTGCTGGGACGGGTCATCCTGCTGGAGAAACAGGTACCTGCCCCGGGGCTAATGGTTAGCTGGGTAACTAGCTAAGGTAGGTAAGTAGGAAGGTAGCCTGTTAGTTAGGTAGGTAGCTAATTAGGTAGATAACTAGTTAGGTAGGTAGCTAATTAGGTAGATAACTAGTTAGGTAGTTAGGTAGGTAGGTAGATAGATAGATAGGTCGCCCGTTAGTTAGGTCAAATAGGAACCAAATTGCCCCTCGGGGACATTAAAGACATTTCAACTTCAACTTCAGGTAGGTAGGTAATTAGGTAGATAACTAGTTAGGTAGATAGGTAGCCCTTTAGTTAGTTAGGTAGGTAATTAGGTAGATAACTAGTTAGGTAGGTAGGTAGGTAGATAGGTAGCCCGTTAGGTAGGTAGTTAGGTAGATAGGTAGATAGGTAGCCCGTTAGTTAGGTAGGTAGCTAATTAAGTAGATAACTAGTTAGGTAAATAGGTAGCCCTTTAGTTAGGTAGGTAGGTAATTAGGTAGAAACTAGTTAGGTAGGTATGTAGCCCTTTAGTTAGTTAGGTAGGTAATTAGGTAGATAACTAGGTAGGTAGCCCGTTAGTTAGGTAGGTAGCTAATTAGGTAGATAACTAGTTAGGTAGATAGGTAGCCCTTTAGTTAGGTAGGTAGGTAATTAGGTAGATAACTAGTTAGGTTAAGGTTAAGGTACTTTATTTGTCACATACACGTACATGTAGCGAAATTGCATTTAACCCATCCCTCAAGGGAGCAGTGGGCAGCCAATCACAGCGCCCGGGGACCAACTCCAGATCTGAGCCAGTGCCTTGATCAAGGGTACTGACTGGAGAACCTAGTACATGTTTTTTTTGATGGTGGGGGAAACCGGAGCACCCGGAGGAAACCCACGCAAACATGGGGAGAACATGCAAACTCCACACAGAAAGGCCCCAGAACCACCTGGATTCGAACACAGAACCTTCTTGCTGTTAGGCCAAAGTGCTAACCATTGGGCCACCATGCTACCTAGTTAGGTAGGTAGGTAGTTAGGTAGATAGGTAGCCCGTAAGGTAGGTAGTTAGGTAGCCTGTTAGTTAGGTAGGTAGGTAGCCCATTAGTTAGTTAGGTAGGTAGGTAGATAGGTAGCCCGTTAGGTAGGTAGGTAGGTAATTAGGTAGGTAGGGGCGGAGCCAGAGGTTGTAAAAACGTATTTTTTAGACCCTTCTGTCACTTTTTTCAACGCCTTTTTAGCGACCACAAATTCAACAAATGTAAACCCAGCCTGATCTGCTGGTGATTTGATTCTCTTATCTATCCTGTAACACAACGACGATAGAGAAGCGACCAAGCAGCTTCTTGTTTACATTAAAAATGGCGGCCACCGAAGCGCAGCAACCTGTTGATGCCGCTGTCGCTGCTACGTCACCGGGATCGTTGGTCTGATTGGTTGAAGGACTATCCAATAGCGTACAGAGTCATTTGAACTACGCCCGTTGATCACGCCTCTTGTGCGGTAGAAAATCCAGAGCAGACTCCCCAGACTAATGTTCAATCTGAAAAGATTGAGCTTGGTCTGGTGATAGCCAGACTACAACAAATGTTGAGCATGACTGATGTTCCCTCCTGCCACCCAATGAGAGGTCTGATGTCTCTATTTCTAAGGTCCCTAACACAGGATCGGCTGCTGCAATGACTGAGGGGAAATGAAGTTATTTTAAAACCGTTAAAGATTCAGGAGAAACCATTTGTAGGCCCCCAGCCCTAACCATCTGCATAAGATCTGAATGGTCCCCCCTGTGTGTCTCCCCCCCCCTCCCCAGGAGCTGGAGGCGGAGCGAGTGAAGCTCTTAGAGGAGGTGACGTCCAACAAGAGGAAGATGCAGGAGCTGGAGGACAGTCTGCTGTTCAGGTTGACCAGCACTCAGGGGTCCTTGGTGGAGGACCAGTCTCTGATCGAGGTTCTGAGGGTCACCAAGACCACCGCCCAGGAGGTACTGCTGTCTGTCTGTCTCTGTCTGTCTGTCTGTCTATGCTCAATGTATGTCAACTAAAGACGAACAAAACAACGTTGTCTTTTCCTCCAGGTGAGCGAGAAGCTGTCGGTCGCGGCGGAGACGGAGGGGAAGATCAACCAGGCCAGGGAGGAGTACCGGCCCGTGGCCACCAGGGGCAGCATCCTCTACTTCCTGATTGTGGAGATGTCGCTGGTCAACGTCATGTACCAGACGTCTCTGCGCCAGTTCCTGGGGCTCTTCGACTCGTCCATGCAGCACTCGGCCAAGTCGCAGCTCACCGCCAAACGCATCGGCAACATCATCAACTTCCTCACCTACCAGGTGTGTTCAAGGTCCGTCTGACCGTACTCCTGTGCGTCCCTGTGTGTGTAACAAGCATAGTGTGCACACGCTGTGCACGAGCCTAGGAGCATGTTACTAATGCTCTGTTAAAATAACAATGAAATGCTGCGTTATTGACTTTAGACCAGGTTTTTGTTGGTCAATGGCGCGATCACTTCCCGCTGCCTCAAGATAGCAATACTCCCAGAATGCACCTGAACACACCTCCCTGTAAAACCAGCACGCCCAGAATGCACCTGAACACACCTCCCTGTAAGACCAGCACACCCAGAATGCACCCGAACACACCTCCCTGTAAAACCAGCACGCCCAGAATGCACCTGAACACACCTCCCTGTAAGACCAGCACACCCAGAATGCACCCGAACACACCTCCCTGTAAGACCAGCATGCCCAGAATGCACCTGAATACACCTCCCTGTAAGACCAGCACGCCCAGAATGCACCTGAACACACCTCCCTGTAAGACCAGCGTGGGCCACAGATGGGCGCAGGTGCATTTGCTATTTAAACGACGTGGGAGCTGGACAGGAAACTAACAACTGGGTCGGTCTTAAACTAGCAAAGACACTTGCGTCGGGCTTTGCTTTGCTTTGCGATGCGCCGCGCCAGGTGCAGGATAGGGCCCGGTGACTTGGACATGTGAATAAAATAAAAGCACAAAAGCTCTAAGTTCCGAGCCAGCGTGAACCAACTCCACGTTTTGAGTGCAGCTTTACTCTTTCCGGTTTTACGTTTCTCAATAAAAGCCCAACTTAAATTCACTCTGAGCATTTCACTAAAGAGGAAACTATGTGCTCTGGAGGAGAACAACAGTCCGTTCTGCACTGGTTCTTGACAGCGCTATTGGAGAGTGAAATGATGGAGCTCCATTCCTCCAGCTTCCTGTTGGAAGGTGTAGCTGACTTAGTACCTGTTTGTCCCTCCGTCAGGTGTACTGTTACACAGCCCGGAGTCTGTATGAGGAACACAAACTGCTCTTCACTCTGCTGCTGGCTCTGAAGATCGACCTGCAGGCCCGAAACATCTCGCACCCCGAGGTGCTCACCTTCGTCAAAGGTAAGGTACCACAACCATCCTCTTCCTCCTCCTCCTCCTCCTCTCTCTCTCTCTCTCTCTCTTTTCCCTTTTCATCTGATGGGGAATGCTGTTTGTGCGTGTAGGTGGAGCCTCCCTGGATCTGAACTCTGTAGAAGCCAAACCACGGCGCTGGATCCTGGATCAGACCTGGCTCAACCTGGTGCAGCTGTCCAGCCTGCCGCCATTCACCCAGATCCTGAGCCAGGTAGAACCCAAGCTCACTCACGTTGGAGCAAGTAGAACCCAAACTCACTCACGTAGGAGCAAGTAGAACCCAAACTCACTCACGTAGAAGCAAGTAGAACCCAGACCCACTCACATTGAAGAAAGTAGAACCCAACCCCACTCACGTTGGAGCAAGTAGAACCCAACCCCACTCACGTTGGAGCAAGTAGAACCCAAACCCACTAGGGCTGTGTTTGACTGAAGAAATTCTTAGTCGACTAACACTCGTTCAATTGTATCGATTAGTTGATTTAATCGACAGATCCGTAAATCTGAGTTTCTCCGCAAAGAGTCACACAAAAGGATGCATATATTGAATAAGATAACGTCTCCTTTGCATATTTAAACACATTTCAGAAAACGTGTAATACAACAAATAACTGCCTTAATGAAAGTAATCAAAGTAGGTTTCACGGTGATATCTATTAGGTAAAATGTCAACCCTTAATTCTTGTGTTTACCAGAAATGTGCTCGTAAGTTTCTTGGAAATAAGTCATTCAGCATGAAAAAAGCATCAAAAATGACTAATGGACTAAAGAAATCTAAGTTGACTAAGACCAAAACCACCGATTAGTCGCCCTAAAACCCACTAACGTTGGAGCAAGCAAAGCTGGAACATGTAGACCTACAGACGTTCTGTTTCCTTGTGTCCAGGTGAGCCAGAACGAGCGTGCCTGGAGGACGTGGTTCGACCATCCGACG
Organism: Perca flavescens; assembly: GCF_004354835.1. Classification (NCBI taxonomy): domain Eukaryota; kingdom Metazoa; phylum Chordata; class Actinopteri; order Perciformes; family Percidae; genus Perca; species Perca flavescens. The sequence goes on from NC_041352.1 coordinate 26,953,941, forward strand.
CCGGAGCATGCCAAACTGCCCGATGGCTACGAGGAAAGGCTCGACACCTTCCGGAAGCTTCTGCTCATCCGGAGCTGGTGTCCCGACCGAACCACCGCTCAGGTCTGACTGCTACACATAAATCACAGCAGGGCAAAACTAGCTAAGACAGAGCTTAGTTAGTAGCTCCTACGCCACTTCATACTCTAATGCTTTCTGCTTAGGACATGTTTACTGTTTACTTTGTCTCGTTCCCTACGGTGTAACGCCAGCACTCTACTTCTCTCTCTCTCTAGTTTCTTCTGTGTATAGTTTTTTTTTATATTTTCTCACCTTATTTGCACTTTTGAGACATTTTTGTGCTGCCTTTTAAAACCTTTTTGTTGCTTATTTTTGACGTTTTTGTCATGTTTTTCAACAAAAAAAATGTCAATATTTTTTTGTTTTTTAATGCCTTTCTAGAGTTTTTTTTCCTACTTACTGAGTTGTTTTTTTTTGACTATTTTTTGAGGTTTTTGTCGCCTTTTGAGTATTTTCTCCAGAAAAAACAGATTGAGTTTTTCAACATTTCTCCAACATTTTTGTTGCGTTTCTCAACAAAAACATTGACAATATTTTGAAATTTTTAACGCCTTTTTTATCAAAATAAAATGTTTAAAACAGCAAGGCCTTTCTAAGTCTAATTTTATACATATACAGAAAATGACACTGAGAAATGCATCAAATGTGTCATTCCACAAAATAACTCAAACATTTGATAGGAAACTGACCACAAGATGTTTCATACAAAGAAAGATAAAGCTTCTTAGGCTGTCTAGTTTGATAATTATGGAATAGTGAATTGTTAACAAAAAAATATCTGAAACCATGGGATAAATCTGTTTTTGTTTTATTGTTTTAATCCCAAAAGTACACGTTTGAGTTATTAATTAAACTGGTTCCCTACGGTGTAATGCCAGCACTCTAGTTCTCTCTCTGTCTAGTGTCTTCTGTGTATAGTGACTTTTACAGGTCCTTTTATATTTATTTACTCACCTGATGCACTGTTAGGACTGCATCCAATTCCCTTGTACGATGACAATAAAGACTGTTTAAGACTTAAGACTTCTAAGCCGACACTCTCGTCCTCTACGGTGTAATGCCGGCCCTCTGGCAGCGAGAATGAAACAGCGTGTGTGTATTTGTGTGTGTTGACCAGGCGCGTAACTACATCTCGGACTCTCTGGGTCAGCAGTACGCTGAAGGTCTGGTTCTGGACCTGGACGCCATGTTGGCAGAGAGTGACAACAGGACACCGATGGTCTGTCTGCTGTCGATGGGCTCGGACCCGACTGAAAACATAGAGAGGCTGGCCAAGAACAAGGTGAAGGAATGCTTGGGGTATTTAAGTACAAGAAATTACAATAGATGGAAGAGGAGATGATGAATTAATAAGGGAAAGAGAGGAAGATTAGAAAATAAATATATAGAGATCAGTTAATGCATAGCCGGCCCGACCCATAAGTGAACTAAGTGGCTGCTTAGGGCCCTGTGGCTACCAGAGGGCCCCAAGAGTGCTTGAAATGTCCCACAATAGAGCTCCTAACAGAGCAGGTCTATTGAAAGATAGTATTGCTGCTAATAGGTCTCACATTAGTCTTTAAATGTGTATTTGTACATTATGAGTGCTTAAACTAATATTTACAATACACAAGTGCAGTGGCAACATGTTACAATGTGGAGAGTCCCCCAAACCAAATCCTGCTTAGGTCCCCCAAAAGTCTAGGGCCGACCCTAAGTTAATGGATAGAAACGCTGCTCTCTACCTGCAGGGGGCGCCGTGCCGTCCCATCTCCATGGGGCAGGGCCAGGAGGTTCACGCTCGCAGGCTATTGGCCAACAGCATGACGGACGGCGGCTGGCTCCTCCTCCAGAACTGCCACCTGGGACTGGACTTCCTGGACGAGCTGCTGGAGACGGTCACCGCGGCAACGCCAGAGAGCACGCACAAGGGTTTCCGCGTGTGGCTGACAACCGACGTGCACCCCAGGTAACCACACACACACACACACACACACACACACACACACACACACACACACACACACACACACACACACACGTTTGTTTTACTATCTTTATGGGACCCACCATTGACATAATGCATTCCCTAGCCCCTTACCCTAACCATAACCTAATTCTATCCCTAATCCTAAATCCAAGTCTTAACCCTCAAACAGCTCTTTAACCTTGTGGGGACCAAAATGTTGGACCCCACAAGTATACTGTAGTCCCCGGTTTTTGGACCCCACGAATATAGTAAAACAGGAACACACACACACACACAAATACGATTCACATGATAATTATGGAATTGCTAACAAAATAATATCTGAAACCATGGGGTGAATCTGATTTTTTTTATATTGTTTTAATCCCAAAAGTACAGGTTTGAAGAGCGTTGATATTGAATATAACTGGTGCTCTTGGTGCAGCAGCTTTGGAGAAGGTTGCTAATCTAATTCACTTTTTAGCCGTCGCAGCGTTCATCGAACCAGACCAGATGACATGCTGATGATTTACCAGGAATGGAGTTTGTACTGAACATCTATAATGCCAGCTGTGTGTTTTTGTGTACAGGTTTCCCATCACCTTCCTCCAGTCCTCCATCAAGTTCACCAACGAGCCTCCTCTCGGTAAGAAAAGTCTTTCATAGAGTTCTACAACTTCAACCTTGTTTGTGTGATTGGGTGTGCAGCAGATATATAAACACATGAAATACACATACTGTACATTTACACCTCGCGCTGCCTCAGCAGAGCAGGAGACACCACCCAGGACAGCTCCCACCCCGGCTCTGATCTGTTGGACCTGCTGACCTCAGGGAGGCGCTAGAGCTGCATCAGAACTAGGACCAACAGATTCAACTACAGTTTCTTCCCAAAAGCCATAACCACTCTGAACTCACACATGCACAGTCTTACCCCCCAACTCCTGGACTTTCTTTTACCCACCTACTGTACAATATTTAATATTTACTACTATGATAATATTAATAATACTGTGCAATTCCATTACTGTGCAATATCTGTATACTGTGCAATATCATTACTCTCATTGTCCAATATCTATTACTCATTGAATATGATCACCACTATTGGGCAATATTCAAATAATGTGCAATAACACACACTGCATATCACACTGTATATAAAACCATATTTATTTATTTTGTAGATGTTGATGATATAACGTCTCAGAACGGTGAACTTTACTGCCCTGTTTTTAAACTACTTATTTTATATTCCATGTTACATTTATTTTATGTACATGGAAAGGAGTTGCTTTTAATCTCATCGTACGTGTGTATAGTGACAATAAAAAAGAATTCATCATTCAATAAATACGAGGTATACACACAGTGGAGGGGGGGGGGGAGTAAAAGCTATTTCATGCTTCTTGCGTTCAGCGCGGAACAACAATCTGTGACATTGGTCTAGTCTTAAGAGAGATCGCTGCAGTCGGCAGCAGAGAAACAAGCTACGATGTGAGTTAATAGGACGATTGTCCAGCTCGTATTTACCTTCACAAAAGTGCTAATTTTGCCACTGACAGACTCAGATTAATATTCTACGTGTCTCACAACATTATGGAAAGGATTTCTAAGGAGGTCGTTTCTGATAAAAAGTAAGATCCTTTTTTTAAAGATAAAATCATCCGTCAAGTTGCGTTGGTTTTATTTCAGTTAGCTTAATAGCTGGTTTGATTTGCATTGAGAGATGATTTTATGGAAGGTACACCATGCCAATCTCTAGGTATGGTGAAGGGTATGTGATGATGTGGGGGGGCTATTTTAATTCCAAAGGCCAAGGGAACTTTAGAATTCATCAGGATGCATTGTATCCTGGATCCATGAAATAACTGGCCTTTAAAAATAAAAGTCTGCCTCCCTCTATGGGAATTTAACATAGGGGTGGACTGACTTATGCCCCCTGTATTTTAAGGAAGAACATTTATTTATTTACGATACATTATTCATTCACAAAGAAAATTTGTGTCCTTAAAGGCTGGATTTTTCCAAATTTTTTTAATTAAGGCATTAAGATCAATTTCCAAAAGATAATTTTTTTTATTCCTCTGTTTAGTCAACTTTAGCATGGGTGTGTAAACTTATGCTTAGCACTGTATCTTCATCCTCAGCTTCCCTATCCTTCCTGCCTGCTCCCTGATATATTTACATAGTCACATTTTGGGCTTCTGGTCCTATTTACGATTGGTTTAATCAAACGCTCGTATCCGTCTTCATCAGGGATGAAAGCCGGTCTGAAGAGGACTTTCGGTGGCGTCACGCAGGACCAGTTGGAGATCAGCAACCTGCCTCAGTGGAAACCTCTGCTGTACGCCGTGGCCTTCCTGCACACCACCGTACAGGTCTGTTCACCGTCTCTCCGCTCGCTCTGAGCTTTAAAACTCCACAAAATGATGATTCACCTCTGGCAAAAACCTCATTCAAATATTGACTACAGAAGGTTTAAAGCAGGGGGGGTCAAACTCAACTTCACTACGGGTCAAACTGGAAAATAAGAATTACATGAAGGGCCAGACATGTAGAGGTTATTGACATGCTTAATTTAATCAAAACCGTAAAATATCTTTGTAATAATTTTTTGTATTCATTTTTCGTAAATTTTGTTGCATTTTAAAACTTTTTTTGTGGCTTTTTCCAACATTTTTGTCACTTTTCAACATTGTTGTCGCTTTTTTTAAAACTTTTGTCACATTTTGTCGACATAAAGCCCTACAAAAGTCTGCAAAAAAGTTCCCTAGCCATCTTAGAGTTTAGCAAATCAAGCAAAACAAAGATTACATTTTAAAAAGCAGCCGACTCACCGCTACCTGTTTTACAGCCTGAAGATGAAATCTCTCTGCTGCTTCTGGGGGAATTTCCTAAAGTCTGCAAATCTGCCAAATTCTGCTTTAAGTGCAGTTACAGTTTCCCGTCTTTTTGGTTTGGCGCACAACGAGGGGGGTCAAAATCTGTGAGGGGCCTTGAGTTTGAAACGTTGTTTAAAGTCTCTGCAAGATGATCACCCTGGAAATGAATTGAAATGGAAAGAAATGAGCCTAAGAGCTGAATAATATGATTTGAAAATAATTCTTTTTTTTGTTCCTCTCTCTTCCTCTTCCCGCCAGGAGCGCCGTAAGTTCGGTCCGCTGGGCTGGAACATCCCCTACGAGTTCAACCAGGCAGATTTCACCTCCAGCATGCAGTTTGTGCAGAACCACCTGGACGACCTGGACTCAAAGAGAGGAGTCAACTGGAGCTGCCTGCGCTACATGCTGGGTCCGTCTTCTTTAAAGTGCTCATATTATGCTTTTTGTATTTTTTCCTCTTCCCTTTATTGTGTTATGTATCTTTTTTGGTGCATCTTATAGGTTTACAAAGTGAAAAAGCCCAAAGTCCCCCCCAAAGGGACTTACCATCTCCAACAGAAAACACTGTTCACCAACTGCTCCAAACAGCTCTATTGTAGTCCAGCCTTTACTTCAGAGACCAACGTTATAATGCTCGCCTAGCTGCTAGCATGGCTCATACTCTGCTTCTGACTGGCTAGTAGTCCTTACCTAGATACTGTCAGGGCACGCCCTCATACTCTGCTTCTGACTGGCTAGTAGTCCTTACCTAGGTACTGTCAGGGCACACCCTCATACTCTGCTTCTGACTGGCTAGTAGTCCTTACCTAGGTACTGTCAGGACACGCCCTCATACTCTGCTTCTGACTGGCTAGTAGTCCTTACCTAGGTACTGTCAGGGCACGCCCTCATACTCTGCTTCTGACTGGCTAGTAGTCCTTACCTAGGTACTGTCAGGGCACGCCCACATACTCTGCTTCTGACTGGCTAGTAGTCCTTACCTAGGTACTGTCAGGGCACGCCCTCATACTCTGCTTCTGACTGGCTAGTAGTCCTTACCTAGGTACTGTCAGGGCACGCCCTCATACTCTGCTTCTGACTGGCTAGTAGTCCTTACCTAGGTACTGTCAGGACACGCCCTCATACTCTGCTTCTGACTGGCTAGTAGTCCTTACCTAGGTACTGTCAGGACACGCCCTCATACTCTGCTTCTGACTGGCTAGTAGTCCTTACCTAGGTACTGTCAGGGCACGCCCTCATACTCTGCTTCTGACTGGCTAGTAGTCCTTACCTAGGTACTGTCAGGACACGCCCTCATACTCTGCTTCTGACTGGCTAGTAGTCCTTACCTAGGTACTGTCAGGACACGCCCTCATACTCTGCTTCTGACTGGCTAGTAGTCCTTACCTAGGTACTGTCAGGGCACGCCCTCATACTCTGGTTCTGACTGGCTAGTAGTCCTTACCTAGGTACTGTCAGGGCACGCCCTCATACTCTGCTTCTGACTGGCTAGTAGTCCTTACCTAGGTACTGTCAGGACACGCCCTCATACTCTGCTTCTGACTGGCTAGTAGTCCTTACCTAGGTACTGTCAGGGCACGCCCTCATACTCTGCTTCTGACTGGCTAGTAGTCCTTACCTAGGTACTGTCAGGGCACGCCCTCATACTCTGCTTCTGACTGGCTAGTAGTCCTTACCTAGGTACTGTCAGGGCACGCCCTCATACTCTGCTTCTGACTGGCTAGTAGTCCTTACCTAGGTACTGTCAGGACATGCCCTCATACTCTGCTTCTGACTGGCTAGTAGTCCTTACCTAGGTACTGTCAGGGCACGCCCTCATACTCTGCTTCTGACTGGCTAGTAGTCCTTACCTAGGTACTGTCAGGGCACGCCCTCATACTCTGATTCTGACTGGCTAGTAGTCCTTACCTAGGTACTGTCAGGACACGCCCTCATACTCTGCTTCTGACTGGCTAGTAGTCCTTACCTAGGTACTGTCAGGACACGCCCTCATACTCTGCTTCTGACTGGCTAGTAGTCCTTACCTAGGTACTGTCAGGGCACGCCCTCATACTCTGCTTCTGACTGGCTAGTAGTCCTTACCTAGGTACTGTCAGGGCACACCCTCATACTCTGCTTCTGACTGGCTAGTAGTCCTTACCTAGGTACTGTCAGGGCACGCCCTCATACTCTGCTTCTGACTGGCTAGTAGTCCTTACCTAGGTACTGTCAGGGCACGCCCTCATACTCTGCTTCTGACTGGCTAGTAGTCCTTACCTAGGTACTGTCAGGGCACGCCCTCATACTCTGCTTCTGACTGGCTAGTAGTCCTTACCTAGGTACTGTCAGGACACGCCCTCATACTCTGCTTCTGACTGGCTAGTAGTCCTTACCTAGGTACTGTCAGGGCACGCCCTCATACTCTGCTTCTGACTGGCTAGTAGTCCTTACCTAGGTACTGTCAGGGCACGCCCTCATACTCTGCTTCTGACTGGCTAGTAGTCCTTACCTAGGTACTGTCAGGACACGCCCTCATACTCTGCTTCTGACTGGCTAGTAGTCCTTACCTAGGTACTGTCAGGGCACGCCCTCATACTCTGCTTCTGACTGGCTAGTAGTCCTTACCTAGGTACTGTCAGGGCACACCCTCATACTCTGCTTCTGACTGGCTAGTAGTCCTTACCTAGGTATTGCACTGTCAGGACACGCCCTCATACTCTGCTTCTGACTGGCTAGTAGTCCTTACCTAGGTACTGTCAGGGCACGCCCTCATACTCTGCTTCTGACTGGCTAGTAGTCCTTACCTAGGTACTGTCAGGGCACGCCCTCATACTCTGCTTCTGACTGGCTAGTAGTCCTTACCTAGGTACTGTCAGGGCACGCCCTCATACTCTGCTTCTGACTGGCTAGTAGTCCTTACCTAGGTACTGTCAGGACACGCCCTCATACTCTGCTTCTGACTGGCTAGTAGTCCTTACCTAGGTACTGTCAGGGCACGCCCTCATACTCTGCTTCTGACTGGCTAGTAGTCCTTACCTAGGTACTGTCAGGGCACGCCCTCATACTCTGATTCTGACTGGCTAGTAGTCCTTACCTAGGTACTGTCAGGACACGCCCTCATACTCTGCTTCTGACTGGCTAGTAGTCCTTACCTAGGTACTGTCAGGACACGCCCTCATACTCTGCTTCTGACTGGCTAGTAGTCATTACCTAGGTACTGTCAGGACACGCCCTCATACTCTGCTTCTGACTGGCTAGTAGTCCTTACCTAGGTACTGTCAGGGCACACCCTCATACTCTGCTTCTGACTGGCTAGTAGTCCACCTCTTGGGCCAAGCACTAAACCTCTGACTGCCTGAGTGAAGCAGCTGACGGCATAAGATCATCAGTTCGTGAGATAGTTTTAGAAAAGCTTCCCCCCTGACTCTGTGTCTTCGTGTCCTAACCCAGGCGAGGTCCAGTACGGCGGCCGGGTGACAGACGACTTGGACAAACATCTCCTCAACACCTTCACTCGGGTCTGGTTCAGCGAGTACACCTTCAGTGACAAGTTCTGCTTCTACAAGGGCTACAGCATCCCTGGGAGGGCCAAGACGGTCCAGGACGTCCTGCAGCACATCGAGGCCCTGCCGCTGGTCGACTCTCCTGAGGTCAGAGCACGCTCGAAAACACAGCAGGGTGCAAAACATAGAGGCTCGATGTCTGAGCTAAGTGACACGTCCACACTAGGGATGCACCAAATCCAGATTTTTGGGGTTTGGCCGAATCTTGAACCCCCTGGTTGAGATTGTGCTGACTCCTCCTCCCGTCCTCAGTCCATGAACCCAGTAAACACATGAATGAAGTAAACGGGGACTGTCCTTCCTTTGCCCTACCTGAAGTTGCTGCATTCTGGCTGCTGTCTGAAAATTCCTTCGTGCACAACTTGTATTCTTTCAGATGTTTCAGACCAAATGTTTATAGATTGTTTAGATAACTATACACTATCTGTGTATAGTTTAGGGTCCTCACCCCCACCAGATTGAACAGATTGAACATGTAGCTGGACTTGAATGGCCTTCTTTTGACTGAAAGTACTGCCACACTTTTTCTGCTCACCAGTTGCATGTCCACTTTCTCACAGCCTACTGCTCACCAGATCCATGTCCACTTTCTCACAGCCTACTGCTCACCAGATCCATGTCCACTTTCTCACAGCCTACTGCTCACCAGATCCATGTCCACTTTCTCACAGCCTACTGCTCACCAGATCCATGTCCACTTTCTCACAGCCTACTGCTCACCAGATCCATGTCCACTTTCTCACAGCCTACTGCTCACCAGATCCATGTCCACTTTCTCACAGCCTGGTGCATTGAACGCTCCACCTACCTAAACACGATTCGGAAAATGTCATGATTCGATTCTCGATTCACAAATAATTTTCGATTTAAAAAAAACCAAACTATTAACAGTATGTAAATGTAGTTACTTTTCCCATGTGATTGCAGTAGACATACAATTATTATTTTTAAAATATTAATCGATTTTTGGAATTCTATGAATTGATGTTGAATCGGTAGAGCTTGAATCGCGATTTGAATATGAATAAATTTTTTTGCACACCCCTAGTAAATACCTTTACCATTACGGCGATCAGCGTAACGCGCGTAGTGCAAGCGTTCGGGTTCGGTTCGGGGGGAAAACATTCTAAGGTTTGGCAGAACCCTGTCAAAAAGCCCAGTATTCAGCCGAATCAGAAGCCCAATCCTGGATTCGGTGCATCCCTGGTCCACACTGGTGTTTTTATAGAGCTCAATAAGAGTGAGTGCCCACTTTTTTAAAGGCTCGGGTCCAGGATGTATTTTCCCCCCATTCAATGTCTGCATTTACGTTTCATTAAATGCTTAAATAAAAACTTTTAAGCCCGGAATCAAGGCAGCCTAGTCTGGCTATCACCAGACCAAACTCAATCTTTTAGATTGCGGAGTCTGCTCTGTATTTTCTTTTTTATTTATAGCCAGCCAGCTACGAGATGAATCGTGACCATAAAACATTTGATTTGGCAAAACAACATTTTGAAAACGGCTAAGGTACAACACTGAACAGAACTATCATAGACTTCCAGATTGGGTTATAATGTCTTCATTTCATTGTTTAAAATGGCAGATTCAATATGAAAATCGCAATAAAAATATATATGAAAACAACAACTATCATACACTTGAATAGTGGAAGCACGCTCTAGCCGTTCGCGGTTTCGTGGGTACAGTAAATACTTCCATGGTAACAGCAAGCTCCACCAATCAGAGACGTCGCTGTTACGCTTAATATTTTGGATAGTGTAGCATTTTTTCCATAAGATTGCGAAAGAAAACATGTTTTTCATACAGACTTCTAGAGGAGCAGGAACTTTCGTTTTACAACCTCGTAGCTCGGGGTCAGTCTACCTCTGGTGATTTAGACATTCGGATAAAATCGATGGGATTTTTACTTCAGGAACCACACTGATAAATAAAACCATCATAAACACAAGAAGAACACGCCAAAAACATTGGAAAAAAGGACAGAAACGATGAAAAAAACTGACCAAAACATCTGAAAAAGCTATAAAAATGTTGAAAAAAAAACGACCAAAACTTAAAAAATAAAAAAACAACTTTGAAAAAAGCAACAAAAGTGTTGATCTGAAGACAACACAAGAGTTAAACTCTACTGACTACAGAGGAGCTTGTAGACAAACTTAGTGTTACCCTGTTTGCAGGTCTTTGGGCTCCACCCCAACGCTGACATCACCTACCAGACCAACCTGGCCAATGAGACGCTCAGCACCATCATCAACATCCAACCGAAGGACAGCGGGGGCGGGGCCGGGGAGACCAGGGAGGCCAGCGTGCAGAGGCTGGCCGGGGAGATGCTGGAGAAGCTGCCGCCTGACTACGTCCCGCACCAGGTGCGTTCATGGGTCGAGGTGGACTCGGGTCCCGTTTACACCAATACGTTCGCGGGTAAAAAACGACAAAATATTTTATCAGATGCGCCTTTCGTTTAGACGGCGACGGCGTTTTTTGGGGTTTAAAAACGCAAAAAAGTGAGAAACGACCCTCCAGAGTGGAAATCTTACAAACACTCCATCACGTTCCCGTCTAAAGGGTAAAAATGCACTGTGTGTGTGTGTGTGTGTGTGAATGTGTGTGTGAGAAGTGTGTTTGTGTGTGAGACGTGTGTGTGTGTGTGTGTGTGTGTGTGTGTGTGTGTGTGTGTGTGTGTGTGTGTGTGTGTGTGTGTGTGTGTGTGTGTGTGTGTGTGTGCCGTGTGTGTGTGTGTGTGTGTGTGTGCGTGCCGTGTGTGTGCCGCATGTATGTGTGTGTGCCGCATGTGCGCTGCGTGTGTGTGTGTGTGTGTGTGTGTGCGTGCCGTGTGTGTGCCGCATGTATGTGTGTGTGCCGCATGTGTGATGTGTGTGTGTATCTGTGTGTGCCGTGTGTGTGTGCCACATGTAAGCCGTGTGTGTGTGTGTGCCGTGTGTGTGCTTGTGTGCCGTGTGTGTGTGTGTGCCGCATGTATGTGTGTGTCCCGTGTATGTATGCCACATGTAAGCCGTGTGTGTCTGTGCATTGTTTGGAGCAATAACTCCTCCTCCTCGTCTGTCCAGACAAAATTGTCAGCTTTTGTTGTTTGCTTCGCCACCCAGCCGCCCGGCGTGCATTACTACATCACATCTCACACACTTTCGCGTCACCATATGCACGCAGATTTCCACCCCAAAATGCTCGTCTAAACGCGGAATAAAAAGTGAGAACGCAACGCCACTTTTGCATTTTCTCTTCAGATCGTTTCCGTCTAAACATAGCCTTAGTCTTGCATTGCCAGACCTTCTTCCACAGTGGATTATTGGGAGCCACGGTGCCTCTGCTAAATAGCCTCCGGAATGAACTTGTTTTGGTGGAACATGTGTACGTTCAAAAGTAGTTTTAGTCGTGCAACAGAAAACTCTGATTGGACAGATAGTCTAGCTAGCTGTCTGGATTTACCCTGCAGAGATCTGAGGAGCAGTTAACCATTATTACTCGTATTCACGTTAGTTTCTCTGCTGAAATATTGAGTGACTCTGAGTGTGTTTTTTAGGTCAAAGGTCAGCTGCAGAAGATGGGTCCGCTTCAGCCAATGAACATCTTCCTGCGGCAGGAAGTGGACCGCATGCAGCGGGTCATCAGCATCGTCCGGAGCACGCTCACTGACCTCAAACTGGCCATCGACGGTAGGACGCACGAACACACGGACACACACACACACACACACAAGACAGACTGACACAAATTCATACACAATCTCACACACACACAAACAGACAGACACACACACACACACACACAGACAGACACACACGCACACACACGACAGACAGACACAAATTCATACACAATCTCTCACACACACGACCTCAAACTGGCCATCGACGGTAGGACGCACGCACACACGGACACACACAAACACACACACAAGACAGACAGACACAAATTTATACACAATCTCACAGACGCGCATACACACACACACAGACAGACACAAATTCATACACAATCTCTCACAGACACACACACACACACACAGACGCACACACGCGCGCATACACACACACACACAGACAGACAGACAGACAGACAGACACAAATTCATACACAATCTCACACACACAGACAGACAGACAAACACAAATTTATACACAATCTCTCTCTCACACACACACACACACCAACACACAAGTATAAACATTAGGCCACTTACGTAGGCTATGGACAGAGCTCTGCGTGGAACCAGGAATCAGAACCTAAATCAGAACCAGGAATCAGCCTTGAGACGGTGTGTTTGACCTGTGTGTCTGCAGGCACCATCATCATGTCGGAGGACCTGCGCGATGCTCTGGACTGCATGTTCGATGCCCGGATCCCTCGCCTGTGGCTGCGGCTCAGCTGGCCGTCGGCCACGCTGGGCTTCTGGTTCAGCGAGCTGCTGGAGAGGAACCAGCAGCTGAGCGGCTGGATCGGCGCCGGCAGGCCCCACCAGTTCTGGCTCACGGGCTTCTTCAACCCACAGGTCGGTCCAGACGGGTCCATCACAGGGAAGATCCGGGGTGGGGGGGCAGTGCTACGCGCTTCTCCGTGCTTCTGTTGGAGCAATCGGCCACTCATTGAGATTTGTTTTATTAGATTTTAGATTCAACTTTATTGTCATTGTGTAGAGTGTGTGTCTGTGTGTCTTTTGTGTGTGTGCATATGTATCTGTGTGTGTGTTTGTGTCTGTGTGCATATGTATATGTGTGTGTGTGCGTGTGTGTGTGTGTGTGTGTGTGTGTGTGTGTGTGTGTGTGCAGGATGGGATTTGCTTAGATAAGTCAGTAGAGCTTTCTATGTCTTGCTTGTGCATGGTCAATTCTCATAAATATAAGGGTAAGCACGGCCCGTCCATAATGCCGATGATCAAGTGTTTCAGAAGTTCAGATCTTCTTGAGTAATTATTGTCACAGTCTTTACATTTCCACATGCATGGGCAACTGAGGAAACATGAGATAGAAAAGATAACTTTAGTTAACTGAGCAGACCACACCTCATTTTTTATTTATATATAGTTTTACTTAGTAGATCTGATAGACAATTTCCCAGATGAGAGAAGATTCTATATTTTCCCCAGCCCACTTAGGAGGGTGGCCTAATTATTAGGGCTGTGCTCGATTTCATTCATTTCACAGCGCTCGCAAAGCTGCGTGTGGAGGAACCTGAAGGTATGCAGTGACAGAAACACTCAGACTTCATTCCACATGTAACCCAAATAGTGTATGTTCATGTCACATTTATTTATGTCCTTTATTATTTAGGGCTGTGCTCAATTAAAGAAATTCTTAGTTGACCAACACTCATTTAATTGTATCGACTAATCGACAGAGTTTCTCCGCAAAGAGTCATGCAAAAGCACCACTTTAATTCTTGTGTTTACCAGAGATGTGCTCGTACGTTTCATAGAAACAAGTCATTCAGCATGAAATCAGCATCAAACATGACTAATGGACTAAAGAGATCTAAGTTGACTAAGACCAAAACCACCGATTAGTCGACTAATCGACTAAGAGGGGAGCAGCCCTACTAATTATCACAAATGCCCTCATGACATTGTTAATAGAACTTCCCACAAGCAATGATCACTGGCAGGAGCTTCCAAATAAGTCGCACAGCAGGAACACAACTGATTGGTGGCTGCTTCCCTTTTTTTTTTAAATCCTTTCAGAGTGCGGGATCTTAAACTCAACAATGCGCATGTGCAAGTCATGCTTAATCTAATAAAAATGCTCTGATCAAATGAATAAATTCAGTTTAATGTCCCGCTGCCAATTTATATTGTATCCATATAAAAAAATGGATTAAACCATAAACATAAACTAGAACGTTTACTTTAAATGAAAAAAGTAATAATTTAATGCGATTTCAATGAGAAAATACACATTAAATGAACAACAGCAATGTTAGACTTTTTTCAGTGCAGGTGTGCCTTGTCATTACGCAGACCTGACCTCTACTCAGGACAGGGAACGTTGATTTGTGTTGTTTTCGTGGCAGGGTTTTCTGACCGCCATGCGCCAGGAGACGACGCGCGCCAACCTGTCCAGGGGCTGGGCCTTGGATACCGTCACCCTTAGCAACGACGTGACCAAGATGATGAGGGAGGACGTGTCCGCTCCGCCCCCAGAGGAAGTGGGCGGAGTCTACATCTACGGCCTCTTCCTGGACGGGGCGGGATGGGACCGCCGCAGCGCCAAGCTCTCGGAGGCCCCGCCCAAGGTTAGTGTGTGTGTGCGTGTGTCTGTGTGCTTGTTTGTCTGTGTGTGTGTGTGTTTGTCTCTGTGTGTGTGTCTGTGTGTGTGTTTTTCTGTTTGTGTGTCTGTGTGCATGTGTATCTGTGTGCGTGTGTGTGTTTGTGTGTGTGTGTGTGTGTGTGTGTGTGTGTGTTTGTGTGTGTGTCTGTGTGTGTTTTTGTGTGTTTCTGTGTGTGTGTGTGTGTGTGTGTGTGTGTCTGTCTGTGTGCACGTGTGTCCGTCTGTGTGTGCGTCTGTGTGCATGTGTGTCTGTGTGTGTGTGCGTGTGTCTGTGTGCTTGTTTGTGTGTGTGTGTGTGTGTGTGTGTGTGTGTGTCTGTTTGTGTGTTTTTCTGTGTGTCTGTGTGCGTGTGTGTGTGTCTGTGTGCATGTGTGTCTGTCTGTGTGTGTGTCTCTGTGCGTATGTGTCTGTGTGTGTGCGTGTGTCTGTGTCTGTGTGTGTGTGTGTGTCTGCATCTCGCCTGTGACTCACACCATCCTACACCGTGTGGCGCTGCAGTTGGAAACGGTTAAAAGATTTCAGCTAACTGTCACATACGTTTACGCTGTAATGTAGCCGAAGCGTAATACTACAAGATAAAACCCCCTCTGTGCTGTGTCCCCCTCAGGTCCTCTTCACTCCTCTCCCCGTGGTCCACGTCTATGCCGTCAGCGCCGCCGCCGCTGGCGTGGGCGGGGGTGCAGCGGCTGCCGTCAGCCTGTACTCGTGTCCCGTCTATAAGAAACCGCGTCGGACCGACCTGAACTTCATCTTCTCTCTGCTGCTGCGCAGCGTCCAGCCAGCGGAGCACTGGACGCTGAGAGGCGCCGCGCTGCTCTGCGACTGCAAGTAACCCTCCGACGCCGTGAGTCAACATCAACGTTATTGTTCCGCCGCAGAGAAGACAATAAAAAGAATAGCGTACAAGTTATTAGGGATGACCCGATTGTAGAATATTAGCAGTTAAAGTTGTATTTGTGCTCACAAAAGAGCTGTGTGCAGTCATTGAGGAAGTGGTTAAAGGAAGTCAGGGTTAAGCTTAACGGTAGGGCTCCACACAGCGAAACACCTCGCGAATTTCGGCCAGTGAAAGTTTGCCTCGGGGGCGTGGTCGCGAAAACAACACGCAAGACCGCAAAATTTTTTTAAATGTCCCGGGCTGTCGGAAGACAAAGGGCGGTAAAAATACACAGCAGCAAACCATCGGTAAAATGTTAGCTCATAAATGCTCTGGTAACCTGGCTATGTAGCCTAGCTGCCTTGCTATGCTTACAATGAAATGCAATGTCCGAACATGCTAGTGGGTGACCTGTCGGCTAGCTGAATCATTTTGAGTGTTTAAACTATCTACAGTGGTCTATTTGGTGGTGTTTAAGTTTGTGTGACATATAAACAACAATCCTTGTTGCTACAAGCGTCAATGTTCGCCAACAAAACATGAAATCCAACAAATGCTACAATGAAATCCAATTTCCGAACATGCTAGAGATTAGCCTGTCGGCTGGCTGAAAAGTTTGAGTGTTTAAACTAACCTATGTGATCTATTTAGTGGTGTATGTGCCCTAATTAAGTTTGTGTGTCATATAAAATACAATTTGTGTTGATAGAAATAAGATAGAAAAATTTTAATCACATCAAAATCTTCATGATACAGCGCTGATAACCTCCGCCATCTTGGTCAGACTTTTTTTGTAACTCCCGCCTCCAAACACAAACACACGGACCTGATTGGTTCTCGAGTAGTCCTCATTTGAATAAAGTTAAACTTTCGTCAACTTTATTTAGCTCCCCTCGGCGATTCGCTCTCATCTCGCTCAATCAGGGCGAATTTCGACACATTCGACCTCAATGAGAGCAAAGCGAAATTTAGCTGTGTGGAAACCTACCGTTAGCCTTTAACTATAGTTTAAGCCTTTATGGCTGGGATCTTCAACAGGTCGTCCGTGACCCCTACGGGGTCCTCAGAGTCAATGCAGTGGGGCCCCCAAATTAATCCAACATATTATAAGCAAACTGGCCCATAGGTAAGGTAGTCACTAAGGCCATCCACAGATACAGTGGATTCACAGTGCCACATGTATGTTTAACATAAAAAAAAAGATTTATAAAATCAGTCAAACAAATGTTAATAGCTTAGTATTCTATGCAAAAAAAGGTAGTCCGCCCTACAAGTTATCGTAGGTCCAGTTGTAGGCAACATTTTATAATATTTGTGGTAGGGGGTCCCTGCTCCGTCTCTCTTCCGGCAGAAACCCAGGAAAGGTAGTTAAAGTTACACCTTAGACCTTGTGTGTGTGTGTTTGTGAAGAGAACAATTTGTGTCTAGAAACTATAGACACCGCCCTGCAGGGGCCCTGTATAGGGGGGAAAAGTTAGGACAATTCCAAGTGCCCATGACTGACAGGGGCCCCAAAAAATAGGTAAAAACTAATATAAAATTATTAAACCATCATCATTCAGTGTATATATATTTCAAATATAATGATACAATTAATGATCTCTTTGTTTTACTTGTTTTTGGCAGTAAAAGTTAAATATCCCCATTGACCAAAAAGTAAACATCCATATTGACCACTCCCCTGTATCTGCATGAAATGGTTTGGTCCTGCCTTATCGCACTCAGTGACGGGGTTTAGTTGCAGTCAGTAGATGCGCCAGAACTACAGTGACCACAATGTTGCCAAGTAACTTTCTTTCTTGTTGGCATATATGTGCAGCTAAGTTAAAACATCTGCTGTTTTCATTGTTTTGAGAGGATGATGTCAATTTATTTTGATTTAAAAGTTAATATATATTTAAGTTTGTTCATTTTTCTTTTTTAAAATCTTTTGTTAATAATTATAATAATTAATAATCAATCATTTTGTTAAGATAAATTTCCATTTTGTCAAATTTTACAATAAAAATACATTGAGACTGTAAAAGATGGCCTTCAGCACATTTTTTATGGTTGCTTTTAATCTTGCATCAAATAGTGAACTGCATATGAGACTTGCATGCATGTACAATGTAAATTAAATATTGTGCTAGTACTAGTATTGAACTACAAGAAGCAAACATAATTAGAGTTATGTAAAGCTTTTGATGGGACAGTTAGGTCCTAGAGATGTGGTGACAACAGCTGCGCAGAGGGGGCCCAATTTGATTTTTTGTCATGGGGCCCAAAATTCCTGGCGGCGCCCCTGCCCCCTGTGAGGAGAGAATAAAGCTAAAACTCAGATCAGGGTTCACTTCAGACGAGATCTTGGTGGACCAGCTCTGACTTGATGTCTGTTGCTAGGGAAACTTAGACTCTGTTTTTGTGAACCCACAGCTGTGTTGTAACTCTTATGCTGGACTCAGTAAATTTGCTTAACTGAACTCTTTGTCTCAGATTGATCCTTGTGTTCTGGTAAACTTGGTCCGATGAAAGAAGGCGCTAAAGAGGGTTACTAAAGAGAACTGTTTTGATGTTGAGAGAAAAGACTCATGTATTAAGCATAAGACATACTTTAGTTACTTAGTTGTATTTATAAACAAAGAAAAGGTTTGCAGATCTATTATCTGAGCAACTACAAGTATCAGTTAGGGATTCGGTATCGGCAGATATTAAAGGTCCTATGACATGCTGCTTTTTGTAAGCTTTTATATAGACCTTATTGGTCCCCTAATACTGTATCTGAAGTCTCTTTCTAAGTCTATTTCCCGAAATTCAGCCTTGGTGCAGCATTAAAGCCACTAGAGTCCCACAATGAGCTTTCCTTAGGATGTACAATTTCTGTGTCTGTAGCTTTAAATGCTATTGAGGAGGAGAGAGGAGGGGCAAGGTGGGTGGTGGGGGTGTGACCTTGACCAGCTTGCGGAAACGGTTGTAGCTCTGTTTTCTCATGGGTGGGCCAAATTCTCTGGGCAGCTGTAGGCGGCGGGAAAGCAGAGAAAGGGGAGGTAACCTTGCTCCTTATGACCTCATAAGGAGAAGATTCCAGATTGGCCCATCTGAGCTTTCATTTTCTCAAAGGCAGAGCAGGATACCCAGGGCTCAGTTTACACCTATCACCATTTCTATCCACTGGGGGACCATAAGCAGGCTGGGGAAACGCATTTTAATGTTAAAAACCTCATAAAGTTTTCATGCCATGGGACCTTTAAAAAAGCTGATCGGGAAATCCCTAAAGGTTTATTAATACAGATTCATCAACAGAGATCCTACGAGTAAACCAAAGTCAATACAAATCTTAAAAAGAGAAGAAATACACTAACTATATATTCAGAGTAGAAACTCTGAACCCTAACATCAACCTTTCATTGTTGTTCCTTTCATTAAATGAAGCTTGTAGTCATCATTAGTTGTATATTTCTTTACACATTGATGTAACAGGCTCTCTAATGACACTGAAGGAAATAAATAATCTTAATCTTAAATTCACCAACTGAAATTATTGGAGAGCAGACTTCACTTTGGATACAGAAACGACTCAAGTGAACTTTTATTTTCTCAACATGACAATCAACAACCACAAACCTGGTTTTACGTAATATCTCTGACAAACTACAGCCATGCAGTCACTCGCTAAACAACGCTAAAAAAACAGCAACAATACTGTAAAAATGGTGATTGTCAGACCATCAAAGTTACAAAGTTTGCTTAAAGAATGAACATTAGAAACGTCACTGTGTTCAGGTGAAAAATCTCAGAAGAAAACTGCTTTATTTTCAGCTTGATCTGCTGTTGATCATAGCATAGACCGTTCTGACCTAGAAAACGTCCGTATAGGTCGATCGTGCAAGCAGTTTATAATAGGGATGCACCGAATCCAGATTTTTGGGGTTCGACCGAATACCAAATCCCCTGGTTGAGATTGTGCTGACTCCTCCTCCCATCCTCAGTCCATGAACCCAGTAAACACATGAATGAAGTAAACAGTGCCTGTCTTTCCTTTGTCGTACTTGAAGTTGCTGCATTTTGGCTCCTGTCTGGTTTTGTTGGATGTTTCAGCGGCCATGCTGTGTATAGTTTACGGTCCTCGCCACCACCAGACAAATCAGCCTTGCAAATTGAACATGTAGCTGGACTTGAATGGACTTCTTTTGACTGAAAGTACTGCCAAACAACAACTTTTTCTGCTCACCAGTTCCATGTCCACTTTCTCACAGCCTGCTGCATTGAACGCTCCACCTACGTAAACACCTTCCCGTAATCAACGCCGCCATCATTACAGCGACCAGCGTAGCGCGCCGAGTGCAAGCATAGGGTTCGGTTCCCTGGGAGAAAATTCTAAGGTTCGGCAGAAACCCAACCCCACCAAAAAGCCCAATATTCGTCCGAATCCTGGATTCAGTGCATCCCTGTTATGACCCAGAAAACGGCCGTATAGCTCGATCGTGCAAGCAGTTTATAAGGACCCATATTTACGTTGGTAGTTAGCGGTGGGTGGAGTAATTATTGTGGATGTTAGGTGACAAAATATAAAAGCGCCAATCTCCGTGTAAGGAGGAAGGTTGGGGTCATTTAATTCAGGAGACCGGGGGTTTGTGTCCCGTGTCAAACCAAAAGTCAACAGTCACTTTTTTTAAATGCACTGCAGGGTTTCCCCCAGTGTGTTGCAAGCCAGGTGGCCCACCAAGCCTAAGTTGACCCCCACCAGGCCTAAACCACTGGGAATAATTTTTTATGTATTTTAAGACGTTTTTTAAACCACAGTTACAGCAGGGGCGGCTTGGTTGGAAACTTAGACGTATTTCAAATCTCCAGTTAGTTTTTAGCTCTGACTTGATATAGATCCCTGTACAATCTTTCTTATAGGTTTTTTAAATTCTCAATTTTGCGATTCCGCTCATGAATCTGTTATCACTAGTCTCGCTTTGCCAGACCTTCATCCACAGCGCTGCGGAGGAAGGTCTGGCTAGTCCACACAGCATTCCTGGATGGGAGGAAAATGTGCTCTGGTGTATTGGCATTTCTTTAAACCAATCACAATCGTCTTGGGTGAGGCTAAGCTCCTGTTTATTTTTATGCTGACTTTTTACTTTTACTCCTTACATTTTACAAAATTGGCTCGTTACTTTAGTTTCAAATAATTTCAATGGAGTTACCATTATTATTTTTCGCGTCAATACCAAATTCAATCTAATTGCAGACATATCTCAAGAAGTGGCGTATGTATGACACGCCAATTCGTATGTTTATCAACGGCGTTTGGCCTCCGTTGACTTACATTACTTGCAATTGCGTGTCAATTTACGCATGAAAGGGCGTATGAAAAGGGCGAAATTCTGCGTAGGGAGGTTGGTCGGGGTGGAGGATGGGTCAAACAACACAGGAGTCAGGAGACCGGGGATCGGGTCCTAAACTCAACCGTCGTTTTTTTCTTTGCCAACCCAGTTATTCTTTTACTAAACCCAACCCGTGTGTGACCCATGGATGTATTGGTGTGACGTTGCCTAAACACTTGGATGGGAATATATGTTGCACTAGACGCACCACTACAAGACGACTCGACAGATTCGGCCGAATTCATTCGCGGCAAATCATTGCGGCTTGATGGCGGTAACGTTAGCACATAGTAGTACGGACGGCGACATGATTGAAAATGAAGAAAGCGGAGATCTCGGAGATTCGGCAGAGAAGTAGCAAGACATTCCCAATCATCCTTATCAAGGCCTTATCTGACATTTGTGTGGTCCAGGTAGCAAGGCTACTTTTATACTTTAAGTAAATTTCCAAGCCTGTTACTTTTACTTGAGTAAATAAGTTAAATCAGTACTTATTTTTTAACACAAGTATCTGTAATTCTACTTTTACATCTACTCCAACATTTAACAATTTCTTTTATTTTTAAGATTATTTTTTGGGCATTTTTAGGCCTTTATTGATAGGAAAGCTGAAGAAATGAATGGGGAGAGAGCCGGGGAATGACATGCAGCAAAGGGCCGCAGGTCGGAGTCAAACCCGCGGCCGCTGCGTCGAGGAGTAAACCTCTATATATGGGGGCCCGCTCTACCAGCTGAGCTATCCGGGCGCCCATCATTTAACAATTGAACAGTAAATTCTAAAGATGTAGAGACAGAAGTTTTGAGACTCCTCCTGCAAAATACACAAAAAGTTCATTCTTATCTCGAACATACATTTCTCCCAGTGTGACTGTATTCACCAATCAGAGGCCAAATGTTAATAGTTTGTTGTAGCTACCAGACTGTTCCTTGCCCATATGTAACACTAAAACTTCAGAAAATATACATTTTCAATTATATTCAATCATCTATTTAGATGTTTATTAATCCATCAATCAATTCAAACTTTAAACCTGGGTGGTAAACTTTGTAAAATACAAAGTTTTTTGTTGTTTTTTTATTAAATAACTTATCAGAATGTTACTGTATCTGTCAGTATTCTGTCAAACACAGACTTCAGCTCTTACTCATTTTAAATATATCCTTAGCTGGCACAGGTTTATAAATGTTTTCACTTACACAAACTAGGGGTCTTTACGGGTCCTTTAGTAAACGAAAGCTGACCCAGGACTTGAATAAATTCTGATTATATTCTATAACTGGGTCCGCGTAGGGTCCCGTTCATCAGCATCAAACAGACTCTCATCCTGACTGTCGCTTCCAAACACAAATTTGTTGTAATTCACGTTGATCCTCAGTGACAGAGTTTTCAACCTTTTTGACTGTAATTATTTCACCTGTACTGAGTTCAAAACTGTTAATCCAAACATTTTATAGAAGCAAAACGTACCATAGCTTTATCACCCAACATGTCAACCTCATCATCATGCAAAAACAAGTGAATAGCAGGGAGAGAAGTTTTGTGTTCTGAACTCTGAACACTTTGTTCTTTTATTTCCCAAAGTCAGTGTTTATTGAACACAAAAAAAAGACTATATATATATATTTTAGATTTGATAATAAATGTCCAGAACACACGTGACGTGACTGCATGTGAAATACCCTCAATGATCTCGGGAATCTGTTGTGGTTGTTGTCTTGATGTTCAGTCAGATTGGATCTGTGACCGGGCCCGTTCTCTGCTCACTTCCTTCAACAACCTTCGAACAAAAGTTAATCTTCATTTGCGTTCTTGCCCGCTCGCAAAATTACGAATCCCATAATGGCCACGCCAAGACCCGCCCAACGAAGCAGCTCGATTGGTTGGGGTTAGGCATTTCACCTTGAGTGGTTAAGGTTAGGGTTAGGGGATTGGTCAGGGGATAGGACCTGTACATGTAAGCATGGACGCCTGGCCAATAGTAGTGTGTGAATGCTATTGAAGGGCGGGTCTTGGCGTGGCCATAGTGGGATTCGTAATATTGCTGCCCGCTCTGCTTGGTAGCAGCAACCCTGACAAACCTCTCTTTCACTCGCTCTGCGTGGTCCAAAGAAAACGGCCCAGATCTCGTCACTGTCTCGTGCTTTACGACAGCTGCTTCATGTCGTACATCGGCACCTCTGAATCCTCCGCCTTGCCCTCATCCTCCGCCGCCTTAGCGGCGTCCGGGCTGCCCTTGCGGCCCTTGGGAGGAGGGACGGGCTGGGCTGCCTCCGCTGCGCCCTCTGTGGCGCCCTCGGCTCCTTCCTGGCCCTCCGCCACAGTCCTCTCCTTCTTGGGGTTGAGCTTGGCCTTCAGCCTCTCGCCCGACTGCTTCAGCCTCTCGCCGGACTGGCGGATCTTCTCGCGCCTCTCGGCCGTCACGATGCGCTCGCCGAACTTGTTGACCTTGGTGCCCAGGTTCTCGCGGGTCTTGCTCATGTTCTCCTTGGAGAAGGTGGCTTTGAAGCTCTCGATGCGCGTCAGCCCTGTCTTCTTCTCGCGGCTGGCTGATGCCGAGTCTGCCTCCTCCACCACCATGTACTCTTCATCCGACTCCGGAGGGAGCTCAAACTTGTCCGGTTCTATCTCGGCTCTGGCGGCAGTGCTGCTGCTGGGTTCTGCTGGCTCGTTGCCTGGTGCGACAGCCTTCACCTCCTGGTCACCCTGAGGGAGACAAAACACAACCAGTGTGAACCCAGGAGAACATCATGATTACATGACACAGCGCTGTGGAGGAAGGGTTATTCCACAAAGCATTCCTGGATAAGAGAAAAACATGATCTGGTCTGTTGGCATTTCTTTAAACCAATCACAATCGTCTTGGGCGATGCTAAGCTCCGGACCGAGCCACGGTGGCTCTGCTAAATAGCCTCAGGAAGGAACTTGTTTTGGTGGAACGTGTGTACGTTCAAAAGTAGTTTTAGTCGTGCAACAGAAAACTCAGATTGGACAGATAGTCTTTTAGTGGACGCTAACTGATGCTGAACATTTGTCCTGTAGGGTTACATTACAGCTCGGTTCACGGCTGCTGGTTACAGCGTTCTTGCTCAACACTGGACTAATTTCAAAGGATTGTGTTCACATTACTCCCTTAGACACACATGAATGGAATAATAGGGCCCAGGTTGTACCCTGCATGTTGAAAGCTGACGCCAAAGCGTCCTGACCAAGTGTCAGTTATTTGACGAGTTGGGAGTGTGTCGGAAAAAAACATACCGTGCATTACTGTAGACATAAAAAACGTTTTTGTTTTTCTTCTTAGTCAGACGGACAAAGTTGAATTGTTGACGTCAGGTTTAAATCTGTCTCTGGTTAATAAAGTGTGCCATGTAGGCTTTAGCTGTTAGCGTGCACGCCTTGATCCTGCCTCCATAAATAAACTGCAGCACCTGTTTCTGCAGCTCAGCGCTGGGCTGCAGGAAGCTAAACATATCAGCGAGCAGCAGCAGCGTACGAAGCAAAGCTGGATCACTTTCAGCTTCAGGCCACGTCATGCATCACTCTGCAACCCAAAGATCACGTTACACAGAACATAAACTGGAGCAGAAATGTTAAGGCCGAAGCTGCAAACTGCCCCAGATCCCTGCAGACGCAATTAGCTTTGGGAAGGTCGAAGCTGACTCCCAATCAGACTGTCCTACTCATTCATACTGGGAGCTGACCAGTGCATCTGCAGTAAGTAAAGTAAAAAGTTCCCCAAAAACTAATAGAAGCCTTAAAAAAGAAAAGAAAACTACATGACAACCAGTCACAAGATGCAGCATATTTGGTGTTTCTGGTCTTGAATACTGTCCACCAAAATCTATTTGAATACATTTGAGAAGAAAAGTCATGTAAGTAACAACCATTTAAATCATTGTTAATGATGTTCAGCAGTTTTCTACATAATGATGTGTAAAGACCGCCTTCAACCTCCTCAAGAGCCCCTGAAGGCCCCCTGACATCAGTAAGAGACAAAGTGAGAGAATGTAGTAGAACTGAATACCATTTGTTAGGAATAGGAATAGTTTTTGGCTCGGTCCTGGATGATGAAAATCCTTAAAGTTCAATGAACATTCATGCTAGTTAGCAAAGTAGTCTGTAGCATGCTAACGGGATCATCGGGGTCTTTGCATGCATCATAGGCACTTTATGACACCCGATAGAGAGGCTGACATTTCCAAAGACCAAATGCATAACAGTCATAACTGAGCGATACACAGCAGGAACATGCCTGCTAACAAGCTAAAAGTCAGCAAAGTTTTAAAAAAAGAATACCGCTGCTGTCTAACAAGAAATAGTTCCATCACGTAACTACTTATAAAACTGATTAGAATAAAAAGCCTTTATTGTCATTGTACAACGAAAGTAGAAGTGCTACTCCTGATCAGTGCAAACAAATATCACAAAAACAGTAGAGTAAAAGAAATAAAAAACTATGTATTTATAGCACTAGAATAAATGCCGTTACTGCACTAGTTTAAAAGGGGAGCGTGCCTATGTTCCCACAGTCCTATGTTCCCAGATTTCCTTTTTCATAAATTTGTATCAGATTGTATCCCCCTAACCCTAAAAAATGTTGTGGGAGGATAGGGCTTAAATTGAAGGAAAATGTAGAAATGTGGGACTATAGGGTCTAATTTTACAAAAAATCTTAGAACTGTGGGAACACAGGGCCTAATTTTCAGTAAAAAAAGGGGCTGATCCCGTTTAAAGTGTTTTTACAGTTTAGGAAAATGAACATGTTTATCTGTGAGCGTTGGAGCTGTTGGTAGATGTGTTTTAGATCCTTGGACAGACTCAGGCTCCTTCTTCCAGTCTTTATGCTAAGCTAGGTTAACCAGTTTCTGACTCCAGGTCCACCTGAAAAAACACGAGATTGTTATCTAACTCTCCTCTCACTACCGGTGATGCCAACTTTCAGTCCTTTACACATTCTACATTTATTTATTTTTTAAGACTATTTTGATGGGCATTTTAGACCTTTACTTCCACAGGACAAATGAAGACATGAAAGGGGAGAGAGAGGGGTAGAGGAAGGCCTCTTTCATCCTTCCTTCCTTCTCTGCATTTCTTTCCTTCCCTCCGTACTTCCTTTACCTGTCCTTTTTTATTTATTCTTCCTTTACTTTCCTTCCATTATTCCTTCCTTCCATTTTCTTTCCATCCTTGCCTCCTTTCTTTCATCCTTCTTTCCTTCCCTCCTCTTCTTTTCTTCTCTACCTTCTTCCATTCTTTTCTTCCCTCCTTATAAACTTACTTAAAGACTTGCATAAAGTTTACAGCTGCAAAGATTTATTAGTTTAGTTAAATTAATCTCCAACTATTTTTATAATGCATTAATCCATTGGAGTCATATTTTTATGATAAAATAGGTCAACTTGTGTGATGTCAGCTTGTTAAATGTGAATATTGTTCTAGTGTCTTCTCTCCTCTGGGACAGGAAACTGAATATCTTTGAGTTGGGGACAAAACAAGATATTTGATGATGTCATCTTGGGCTTTTTGGGAAACACTGATCCACATTTTTTACAACTAACAACTTAAACACATGTCGGAAAAATCTTCTAAAAACGCAGGAAAAAAATCAACAAATACACAAATGTATTTTAATATTTTGAATATTTTGACGCAGAAAAACAAAAAGTTGCTTGTTGGTCGATGCTTGTTGGGAAGACAACACAAGGGTTAAGACTCAAAGGCCTTTTTCAACTGGGGGCGGGGAAGGGAGTCGGCAGAAAGGGCGGGGTCAAAGGTCGTGAGCCCATCTGACCCCATGACATCACAGTTATGTGCTGATGAACACCCCCACAGCTTCTGAAAGGATTTCCTCCATCAGAGCGATTAAAACAGCCTGTTAGCAGCTAACGAAAATATGTATAACTCTGTCTAGGAGATTGTCATCGAGAGAGAGAGAGAGAGAGAGAGAGAGAGGACAACTATATTAGGAGATGGTGGCGGTTCAGACTCAGAATAACCTGGTCTGTCAGCGATCAGCTGGCACAGTCACTTACAGTGCAGAAAGCACACATCAGCTCTGGGAACTGAACACACGATTTGTTTTATTAGTGCGCTGAAAAACAGGCATTTATTAACACAACTTCTTTATTTCATGGCTTAACTAGCCCCCCCACACACACACACACACACACTTCAGTTACCCTTATGTACATTACAGAGTCCAGATTACAGTTAACTGAACCACACCCCCACAGAGTTATTCCCGCGTTTAGTCCTCTAGTCAACAAGCTATAGTTAACATGCTAATTTGCAGGTTACATATAGAAACTAATCCCAATGTTTGGTTCCAAGAACTTCCAGGTAGAAAACTCCTGCGTCCCATATGTACAATTTAACGGCGCTGAAGGAAACGGAAAGAACGAGGAACAATTGGATGTACTCTCATCTCCTTCTTCTAAAATTTAATTTCATATGTCAACACTTTGACTAACGTTAGCATGGAGAGCTAATGTTCTTGTTGGGCCACAGACTAAAGAACCGACGCCACCCAAACTATTAGTCAGTCCAACCAAACAGGCTACAAACTATATATCTTTAAAGGTTACAGTCACAGCTTAAAATCACTTGAAGAAAGCGACAAAAGGTTGAAGAAAGCAACAAAAAACGGCAGAAAATGCGACTAAAAGTTAAAAGAAAGCCACAAAAACATCTAAACAATCCCCTGAGAAACGTCAAAGAAAAGCGGCAAAAATCTTGAAAAATACAAGGAAAAAAACCTTGGAACAAAGTATTTAACTATATATCTTTACACGTCACAGTTACAGCTGAAAATTACAACATTTAAAAAACAAGTTGAATGATTTCACATCTCTCTGTACGTCACACATCTCACGTGTCTTCCCAGAAGTGATTTTTGTGTTTGTGCGACGTCAATGTTTTGTCTATATTATACCCTGTTTACATGTACGTGTTTATTTTTGAAAAACTGAGGCATTTTCCTTCGTTTGTGCCTTTCGATTACACACAAATGGAGAATTTGCCTCTGAAAGCGAGTCTTTCTAAAAACTAATGCCAGAGTGGAGATTTTAGAAAACTTAGTTTGCACGTTTGCATGTAAACTGAGACAAACAGAGGTTTAGGCAGCCAATGTCACAGTATGCACCAGAACTTGCACCTGCGCCAAAAGTGCCAAAATGTTTACATTTTCATTTGTTTATGGTGATCATGGATGCAATCAAAGTAGCAGTCTAATACTGTATCTGAAGTCTCTTTTATATAGACCTTAGTGGTCCCCTTATACTGTATCTGAAGTCTCTTTTATATAGACCTTAGTGGTCCCCTAATACTGTATCTGAAGTCTCTTTTATATAGACCTTAGTGGTCCCCTAATACTGTATCTGAAGTCTCTTTTATATTGGCCTTAGTGGTCCCCTAATACTGTATCTGAAGTCTCTTTTATATAGACCTTAGTGGTCCCTAATACTGTATCTGAAGTCTCTTTTATATAGACCTTAGTGGTCCCCTAATACTGTATCTGAAGTCTCTTTTATATTGGCCTTAGTGGTCCCCTAATACTGTATCTGAAGTCTCTTTTATATAGACCTTAGTGGTCCCCTAATACTGTATCTGAAGTCTCTTTTATATAAACCTTAGTGGTCCCCCAATACTGTATCTGTAGTCTCTTTTATATAGACCATAGTGGTCCCCTAATACTGTATCTGAAGTCTCTTTTATATAGACCTTAGTGGTCCCCTAATACTGTATCTGAAGTCTCTTTTATATAGACCATAGTGGTCCCCTAATACTGTATCTGAAGTCTCTTTTATATAGACCTTAGTGGTCCCCTAATACTGTATCTGAAGTCTCTTTTATATAGACCTTAGTGGTCCCCTAATACTGTATCTGAAGTCTCTTTTATATAGACCTTAGTGGTCCCGTAATACTGTATCTGAAGTCTCTTTTATATAGACCTTAGTGGTCCCCCTAATACTGTATCTGAAGTCTCTTTTATATAGACCTTAGTGGTCCCCCTAATACTGTATCTGAAGTCTCTTTTATATAGACCTTAGTGGTCCCCTAATACTGTATCTGAAGTCTCTTTCCCAAAATTCAGCCTTGGTGCAGAATTACAGCCACTAGAGCCAGTCCCACAATGAGCTTTCCTTAGGATGTACCATTTCTGTGTCTGTAGCTATTGAGGAGGAGAAAGGAGGGGCAAGGTGGAGGGGGGGGGTGTGGCCTTGACCAACTGCCACTTTGCTCGTTTGAAAGCCATGATGTCTCTCTCACTCTCATGGGTGGGCCAAATTCTCTGGGTGGGCAAAGCAGAGAAAGGGGAGGTAACCTTTCCCCTTATGACCTCATAAGGAGAAGATTCTTGATTGGTCCATCTGAGCTTTCATTTTCTCAAAGGCAGAGCAGGATACCCAGGGCTCGGTTTACACCTATCACCATTTCTAGCCACTGGGGGACCATAGGCAGGCTGGGGGAACTCATATTAATGTTAAAAAACCTCATAAAGTGAAATTTTCATGCCATGGGACCTTTAAAACAGATCCCAGAGAACGGTCGACTCGGTACACATATGTTATTAACCCCTAGGTTTATTTTGCGCCGGAATTGTCCTTTAACATTTGTAGATCACCGATATCTCACAATGTCAGCTAAGTTCATTGGCATCTTTGACCTGATCAGCCTTTGGAAGGTAAAAACCAAGCAATGCCTCCAAGATGCAAAAGTCAAACAGAAATAAAAAATAAAGCTAAGTTGGAGCTGCATTTAAATGTCCATGCCTCTTTTTTTCAACCACTTTTGGCACTTTTTTAATGTTTTGGCGCTTTTTGACATTTAAATCTTCTTTTCATTACCATGTATAAACACCATTAACAAACTTATTTCCACTAGTTTTACACTTATTTTTGGAATTCATGGTCAATATATACCTCATTTATAGGCAATGACCTGATTCTTGATTTTAAAAAAAGCAGAAATTATGATTTGTTTAGACTAATATTATAATATATAAAGTAAGGATAATCACAAACTTGTATATGTCAACGTTCAGTGAGGATACTGTTTCGAAACATTGAATAAAACACCAAAAATTCAATGAAATTAGAGATCTGATCTTTTGATGTACTTGCAAAGCCTGTTATATGGAATCATCCATGTTATTTTTGGGGTAATTAAAATTGGGTAGTTGAAGAGAAACCCATATTTCTGATATAGACATTTTGAAAACGGGTCAAATATAACCCTAAGACAACACAAGGGTTAAGCTGCACCTGTCAGGATTAGAAGATTTCCTATTTCTGATGTACAACTGCTAAATAATCATTCACAAATAGTGGATTCTAAGTAAAGCCCATTATATGAGCTCCAGATCTGTGGTGTAACCTTTCAGCATACTGAAGTTTATCCAGGGCTAAAATAACCAGGTCCCCATCGCGCTGGCAGCTGCTGACCGTGAAGGCCAAAGAAGTAAAACGAAGCCTGGTGTGTGTTGCTATTTCAACCCTGAGAATGAACTCAGACGTTGGTTGACTAATACAGTTTGTTCATGTTAACCCTTGTGCTGTCTCCACGTCGGCCGTGCAACTTTTTGTTTTTCTGGGTCAAAATTTTAAATTGAATTTTTGTTATTTCTGTTATTCTCAATGTTTTTGTCACTTTTTCCCCCAAGTTTTTTGTTACTTTTTCTGATGTTTTTGTTGATTTTTGCTGCGCTTTTTTTGACGTTTTAGTTTGGGTTTTTATCAGCGTTCCTTTTATTAAAAAATATATTTTCAAATGCTATATAATTGAATAAAGCGCCCAATTTTAATGAAAGTAGTGCACTGATAATTTATTTTACTTGTGAATAGCATTGTATGGAACCATTCATGTTATTTTTTTTTGACAATTTGGTTTAAAGAAACCCAAATTTTGGATATAGAACTTTTAGAAAATGGGGCAAATTTAACCCTTTTTCAAAATTTCTAAATCAAAAATATTACCCAAAAATTAGATGGATTCCATAAAATGCTCTTCGCACGTACAATTCATGATCACTATTATTGAATTTTGGCTTTTCAAAACTGTATTCTGACTAAACTTTGACTCCTTGAAGTCTTTGATTTTCCATCAACATACGTTCCTCTAATATTAGTCTAAATATTTCATAATTTCTGCTTTCGTATCATTTCCTACAAATGAGTATTGTCCATGAATTCCAAAAATAAGTGTAAACCCTAGTGGTAATAACTTGGTGTTAGTGGTGTTTGGGTAACAAAAAGCATCAAAAATGTAATAAAAGCGACAAAAACTTAGGAAAAAAAGCATCAAGTGTTGAGAAAAATGATATAAATGTCAGAAAAACCATCACAAAGGTGTTCATTTTTACCCGGGAGACAACAAGTGCACGGTCAACGGGAAGACAGCATAAGGGTTAACATTAAAAGAACTGAGATGTGATTCACTGGAGACCTTAAAGCATTGCTCGGTGATCACAACAGCCACTTGATGCCAGACTTAAACACACGTAAAGATCTTTCCGAAACCGAACTGACGAAAATCTTATATTAACATCGGTGGTGCCAGTATTGGGGGACTGGGTCTGAAGTGCTTAGAAACATCTTTACTGAAAAGTTCTTCATGTTTCTAGATATATTCAATTAATTTGTTATATGTCTGCAGCTTCTTAAGGCTTCTTGGACATCATGCAGCAAAATCCCATTTAGTCACTTAAATTAACTAGAAATCAGCCTACGATGAAGAGACAGGTTTGCCCATTTCTGAAGTTCTCCTGCCCTGGTGAAACTGGACGTAGGCGGACAGCTATTTTAGACCTTCCCATCTCTATAAACCAGCCACATCTGTCAAACAGCAACTGGCCCGTTTGACCTCTTTAGTCCCACGTTTCAGTCTGTCCACTATTAAACGAGCCTACCAGGAAGTGATAACTATAATTAGAGTTATGATGTTGATGTTATTTAAGTTATATAGTAAGATACAAGCCAAGTCTACAGCCCCCAAAACCTTTTCTTTTGCTTCGTAGTAACGCCTGCTACACACTGGCTGCGTGGCGTGAGCGTGGCGTTTCGGTTGCGTGTCAGTTGCGTGGCGGCTGCGTGGTGTTTTCTACGTCTTTACACACCAGAAACGTGTCTGACGCGTTGCTGCTGCTGCTAGCCTTGTCTGTACACATGTATGTTTCCCATAAACATAAATATATACTGATCTGATTACAGCAAAGACAACGTTGGCAATATTGACGGCAAAATAGGCTCCAGAATATTTGGTTCTGTATTGACAGGTGCAATATTTGAAAATGGATAATTATTTATTATTATTTTTTAAATTACATTTATATATCTGCATTTATGTCAAAACCTAGAGACTTTCAAACATCAACATGCCATTTATTAAATGCATTTGTGTCAAAATGACATATAAACATCTTTTCGTATTCTTTTTTGCCTGGAAAAGCTTCCAACACGCTTGCGTGTTGCGTGAAAAATAGGTGTAGGTCCTATTTCTAGCATGCACGCATTTTTCGGCGAGGCTCGACCAAATGCTGTCGAAAACCAAATGTTAAAAGTCTTCACGGGAGCCAACCAGAGCCGTGACTTTAGAAGGGCCCGGATTATATTCCGTCTGATCTCGTCAGGTAGAGTCCCTTGTGTATTGCCGCCAGATTTGAGTCTGTTCGTGTTGACTGCATTTTGGGTTGATTCTATTTGAATCGAGCATGACTGTCCTTGGGTCCCTTTTCAGATTGGATTTCTTTTTTGGAGACTTCATTTAAGCACGTTGGGTTCAGGTAGGTTTAAAATTTCGGACTTGTTATGTTATGGCGAGTGTGGTGAACCTGCTTACCTTCTTTAGAAGTACATTTTACAGTACATTTAGTCATGTAGCTATAAGTTAGCTTGATGCTCTGCACCTTTTTCAGAAGATAAATACATTGCAATCATTTCCCGAAAGGCATTGATCAGAACCCCAAAGTTCCAAAGTACCCAGTGGCTTCCCAAAGTTGGGCCGAGGGTTTTTAGGGACCTGCCTCAAGAGCATTTTGTTGTTCAATAAAGCAAACAATGCAATTTCACAACATTTTGGACCATTTTACCATATCTGTGTCTAAAATTTTTTAAAAGCTAGAGCAGATAACCAATAAATAACACTCAAATAGCTTAAAGACAAAACTTGTTAAAGAAGTCCACTCGTGACCAACTGCAATCATTAGATATGTGAAAAGTCTTCTAGTTAGTTTGATGCTCACATTGATTTGACATTAATTTGGCTTAGCTGCTGCGCCTAAACCTTATAATGGAAGGGATAACCCTGTTATTGACCACCAAGACATGCAAAATTCCATAAAAAATAGATTTTTAAACAGTCACAGCGAATCAAAAGGACTAAACGGCATTGATCAGAACCCCAAATGTCCGTTTCTACAGATCGTAAAGTACCCACGAAGCATCTGTGATTCTTACCTGATAAATGACCACCCTGAACTTGTTCTTGGCGAGCAGGTCACCCTGCGTGGCCTCCACCTTTTTCACTCGGATGTTCTGGTTCTCCACGCGCACTCTGACGTCCTTGACGTGGCGGCTGACCTTGCGCGTCTTCTCCAGCAGCCGGTCTACGGTGGAGCTGGTGGTGGCGTGGGCGCTGGTCAGCTTAACGACGTCCGTCTGGATGGTCTTTACCGTGTTCTCCAGCTCCAGCTGACGCTCTTCCATGCGCTGCTGCGTGGTCTGGACGCTGTCCATGAGGCCCGCCACACGCTCCAGCAACGCCATGATGCTTCCCGCATCGTCTCCGCCACCCGTCGGCATGCCTGGTTTGTCTGTCATACTTGCTTGTCGGTTTGCTGTTCGCTTGCCTGTTATGTGCCCGCTTGATCAACTGTTAGAACCGAGCGATCCCGATGTTAAAGGGGAAGAAGGGATGAGGAAGGGTAGGGTTGGCGAAGAGAAGGGACAATCTCCGGCAAGAACAGCGAAATCTTGGGATTTTGAAGAATAAATGACGATCAAAGCCACGGAAAACAGAAGAATAAGGATTGAGGCATTGAGGAGGATCCAAAGAAATAGAAGAAGTACAAGGGAGGAGGATTAGAAACCTCGTCTGGAAGGAGAAGGAGAGATAGGAGAAGGATAGGAGTGCCGGATCACCCGTCTACAACTGGAGATTGACCCTGAAACTAGTCAGACCGACAGACTCCACCCTGCTGGGAGAGGGAGGAAGGGAGGGAGGGAGGGTTGGTGAAGCTTAAAAGAGAAAGTTGAGTGTCAGAGAGTTTCATCAATGTTTTAACAATATACTGGTCGATTTTGAAGTGACCAAACTGTACAAATAAGTAACTTAAGTGGAGATTTTTAAGGCTGTCCTTGATGAAGAAATTCACAGTTGACTAACACATCTGTGTGCTTTGAGTTGAATGGTTGAAATTAGTCCATTTCCCATCTGTAAAACTAAGTTACTCCACAAAGAATAATGCAAAAGCATCACATTTAATCATGTTTTTTCCAGAAATGTGCTCATGACATTCTTGGACTAAAGAAATCGTACTCGACTAAGACCAAAACTACAGACTAGTCTTATAATCAACTAAGAGTGGGCAGCTCTGCAGATCTTATTCAAAGTCTGTCTTTTTCCAACTTGGTATTAAGAAGTCATGTTAGATTTCTGGAGGTCTTGAGAAACACTGAGCTGCCCGCAAAATGTCCCATCAATCAGAGAATCTTGAAATGAAAATGGATATTATAGGAATGTACGTGTTAATGAGCGAGATGGACAGACAGTGACATGGATCCTGGCTTCTCTCTATGTTCTCTGCTGCTAAAAATACCAACGAGGGTAAAGTGACTCCCTGCACCGTTTTGGGATATGAGTGTATTAAAAGGAATGGAAACCCCCTCCCATCTATTCCTCCATCATCCATCTATCAGCCGCCACCTTTTCACTTGTTCTGGCTTAATCCCTCATTCCAGGTTTAGATTTTTTCGGCGCGCCACCCTCCCCAGGCCCCCAAATGAACAGCTAGGTTTCTAAAAAGAATTCCTCGTGCTCACACTTGCCATAGCTGCCATCTTTGTTAGATTTGAGCCAGATAATTTGGGCAGATGGTGGGAGGGGTGGAGCCTGGGTGGAGCTGAGGTGGGATGAGCAAGCAGCCAACACAACTCACTGTGATTGGTTGAGATAACTATTAGTCAGCAAGCAAACACATTTTAAATCGGCTCATTTTAAGCATATGGTAGTCGGAGGCATGCTACTTTTCCAGACTGATGTATGACACGCCAATTGGTATGCCATTATTAGTATGTTATCAAGATGAATACTCACTTTTTAGCATGTTTATAAAAGCCGTTTGACCTCCATTAACTTACATTACCTTGCCATTGCGTGTTAATTGACGTTGTAGCGAGTAGTATGAAAGGGCGAAAATCCGCATAAGGAGGTTGGTTGGGGGGGGTGGATGGGTCAAACACAGGACTTTCACCCAGGAGACAGGGGATTGTGTCCCGCGTGTCATGTTTCCTAAACTCAACTTGTTCTTCTTTTCCTAAACCCAACCCGTCCACTGTATATGGCGTTCAAAATGCGTACAGATAACACCCCACATGGCTTTAGAAAGTGGCATGTATGTTTACGTCCGCTGTATACAGCGTAGACATACACGCGGATATCTCAAAATGCTACAGATAACACGCCACTTGGCTTAAGAAAGTGGGCATGTATGTTTAGCAAAATCATGATTTCATGTTGTTTGTCTCTTATTGTAGCAATTAAATCCAGCAATCCTCAGTTCCTCTCTGGCAGCAAGGCAAGTACACAAAAGACGTCTCTCCATGCTCCGTTTTACTCCTCTTCAGGGAGTCTGTGACTTGCCGCAAGTTATTTAAACAGACGTCTATGTTCGAGTCAGTTACAGCGGTCTTCGGTCTTCACTCTTGAATATTTCTATAATTGAACTCGTATACTATAGTCGGACTCACACGATATCTGTCGTGTGTTCAAACACAGTATGGTTCAAGTCCATAGCAGACGAGGTGGCCGAGTGGTTAAGGTGATGGACTGCTAATCCATTGTGCTCTGCACGCGTGGGTTCAAATCCCATCTTCGTCGCACCAGAGTATCTTTAGCATATAATGTCCACAATAGTATGAGAGGTGATGGCGCAGTGGATATGACACATGCCTCTGGTGTGGGAGATTTGGGTTTGATTCATCAACCAATGTGTCCCTGAGCAAGACACTTCATGACATATCTAGCAATCGTAAGTCGCTTTGAATAAAAGCGTCTTAGCTTAGTCTTTCAACCTTTCAGCAGCTCATTTATGGCCCTTGGAAAAAAGTTGTTTGTCCGCGCCCTCATGTCGCCGGCGACACTAAACCTGCCTGAGGGTAGAGTGTGTAGAGTCCGCTCTGATGCTTGCTGCTCTTCTCTGCAGCCTACTGGAGTATGTGTCCTCAAGGCTTAGGAGAGGTACACCAATGATTCTCTGGGCTGTTTTAATTACCCGCTGCAGGTCTTTTCTCTCCTCAGTGGTGCAGCTGGAGAACCACACTGTATGCCGGCACATG
This sequence comes from Perca flavescens, assembly GCF_004354835.1. NCBI lineage: Eukaryota > Metazoa > Chordata > Actinopteri > Perciformes > Percidae > Perca > Perca flavescens. The sequence goes on from NC_041352.1 coordinate 26,990,443, forward strand.
GTTTGCTGTATTGTTTGTTATTATCCTGATTCCCTGCAACATGCTGCGGTGGTTATCTTCTTTAAAATGCTGTTCAATGTGCAGCTAGTAATTTTGCTTAGCAGCAGATCCCCCTTCTCAGGTCAGCTCTGGATTTCCTGTAGGCCTCCCGGTCCCCAGATCGCAAGGCAGCATCCCTGGCTTTCAGAAGAGTGTATACATTTCTGTTGAACCACGGCTTCTGGTTAGGGATCAGTTTGACATGTTTAGTCTGGGTGGTGTTATCAATACATAACTTAATGTATGACAGTACTGTGGTGGTGTAGTGCTCAATGTCTGCACGGTCAGAGAGCTCCCACATAGTATCCTCAAAGCAGTCCTGTTTCTTCAGTCCAGATCTGCACAGTCTTGATTTGGCATTTAGTTCTGCTGGCAACAGGTCTGTATGTTGGTCTCAGGAAAAGGGCCAGATGATCAGATTGACCAAGGTGGGGCAGTGCTCTGTAGGCTCCCTTTATGTTCGTATACACCTGATCCAGTGTTTAGCCCTTCCTAGTTTAAATCTTAACGTTTTTGTGAAACTTGGGTAGGACTGACTTTAACTTTGAGTGATTAAAGTCTCCCGCCACAATGAAAAGGCTATCAGGTAGCTTGTTTTGTTGTGCACTGTTAGCCTCGTACAGTTTTTTCATGGCTAACTTGGGTGGGTGGACATACACAGCAGCCACAAACACAGCAGTGAACTCCTGGGGTAGATAGAAAAGTCTGCATTTAAGCAGCAGGAATTCCATATCTGCACAGCAATGTCTCTCCATGACGGTAACATCCTTGCACCAGTTGTTATTGCTAAGCACACATACTCCTCCCTCTCTCATCTTACCGGACTGTAGTGTGCGGTCTGATCTGTAGACACCGCGGCCTGCTAGCTCCAGAGCTGTATCCGGGATGTTCTCATGACACAACTGTCCCAGCGGTGATCGGTAGTCCGGAGTCTCATCTCGTCCATCTTGTTGACGAGAGAGCGGGCGTTGGCAAGAAAGACACTGGGCACGGCAGGTTGGTGCGGAGCTGTGTCTCTTCCCGGAGACTCGGATTAGTTCCCTATGCTTGGTTGGACGAATAATCTTCACCGGGAATTTTCCAAGGTTTCCAGGGACATATACTGAGCTGCCGTTTCTTATCATCAAAAGTGTAGCTTGTGTGTACTTAACCATAAAACTGCTAAGCAAGGGAGAGTGCCAAGCCGCTGCGTCTGCCTGCGCCGCCATTAGTAAAGTGGCGTTTCTGTCCTAATAATGCTTTTAAACGGACGTTTGACTCGGGTATACATTCACAAAATGACCCTAGGTTGCATTGTATGTTTTAAGTGAGTTTTAAAGGTGTTAAATGTAGGACACTCTCTTTTTGGGAGGGGCAAGCTATTCCAGAGTTTACCTCCTATTATTGTCCAGAAGTGGTGCGTCTAAATGTTATCACACAGTCCCCTTTTACAGAGGCCCGTGTACTACCTCCGCTTTCAAGTCTTTGGAAAAAGCCATGCCCTTGAAAGTTCAGAAAACTTTCAAAAAGCCCTGACAGTCCGCCAGCTGATTATCAAAACGAAGAAAGACAGTGACGAGGTGAGAAAGGATGAAGAGAGAAGGGGACTCCCCATCGTCTAAAAACCTTCCACCAGCTGCTGCCTATAATTATCCCACCGTCAGGGCTATATTTAATCCTCCCTGTAGAAGACATGGATGCTTCAGCAGCCACTAGGAGCGCTTGGTTTCCACTCCTCCTTCAAACGAGGTGGGTGGAGTTCAATGAATCAGAGAGGGGAAGTATTACTTGATTGGAGGGGTTCAGTTAATGTGGTTTTTGGAGCCAGAAATGCCTAATTTTAGCGATGTGGGCGAAGCCCCAGGTAGAGATGAGTGTGATACTGTATATTTTTGTGTCAATGTGACTGATGGGTCCAACAATCTTTGAAATCAGAATCAGCTTTATTGGCCAAGTTTGCATAAACAAACATAGAATTTGACTCCAGTTAATCTTTGCTCTCAAAGTACAACACTCACTTAACATATAAAGAATAAAAACAGAAAGGACAGTAAGAATTATATATAAAAAATACTGTATACAGTATAACAATACAATTTACAAATTTACAAGAAATATACAATAACAATAGAAGAGAGGGAAGGAATAGTGCAATATGAGTATAGTCTGAGCCTCCAACTGAGCTTGAAGACGTAGATGTGACGTGAGCAACGTGTCTGAAAGTGTGAAGTCTTCTGGTAGCTGTGCCAAGAGAAATCTCAATCATTCCCAATCTTACAGAGATGGAGAGCGTGACTAGGAGCTGTCCTTGAGCGTAGGAGCAGGAGCAACTTTGGGAAGTGTTCTGTTAATTATTTCGTAATTTTGACTGTATGCCTCCACGTCCCCCCAATTGCCTGCGAGCTTCTCCTGTACTATACGGTAATTCCTCTACTGTGCAACAGTGGTCATGACACAATCGTTAGCCTATTAAAAACGTCTGCTACGGAGCCGTAACGTGAGGTACAAGGTAATGGAGCCTTTTATACATTGTCGTGTTTCTTTAGAAATAAACAACGGACAAATAGAGTCTTTAAACGCTTCAGATGTAAAGTTATTCTCTGTCAAAGTGACGTCAAAATGAATGGGAGTCAATGGAATGCTAACGGCGGGTGATGGCTTGTTAGCCTCAGAGTCTCCCCATAGGACGTACGCTTTCCGGATGCTCGCTTACCCCCTTGTTTAGAACCAAGATGCCCCAACTCGATAGCCTGGGTTAACCCTGACGAACTTCCGGCAAATTTCAGATTTGCTCTGCAAGTCAGACTGGAGAAGAGCCCATTCAAACCCATTTCCAATGTCCCCAAAATCGAGGCACCAATCACAACCGTTGAGGTAGGCTTTACACCAATCACAACCGTTGAGGCGGGCTTTACGCGACGATGATAGCGCAGCGACGGCGAGCAGCATTTTGTTTACATTCAACATGACGGCTACCGAAACGCAGCGTCACCCGGATCTTTGGTCTGATTGGTTGAAGGACTATCCAATTGCGCCCAGAGGCATTTGAGCGGCGTCCGTTGGTGATGAACTGTCAATGAACCTTTCCCAGATTCCCCACTCTCAGTTACAACTAAGAAGGGTCTGGTGTCAACCAGGCTACCAACTCGAGCTAGTTTCCTGTATCTGTGTCACGTGGACTCCTCTATGCCTCTTTAAGAGACTAGCAGCAGGTCCGAGTGTGTTGATTCCAATGGGAGAAGGGAACGTGAACACAGATTATGAGCGATTATTTTCGCCCCGTAGTCACCAAAGTAAATATTGGGCCCAATGCTCACAAGCCACATACCTCCAAAACATTCTGACACTAAAATGGCATTTTTCAAAGTTAATTTTCTCCTGATGTGTCATCAGGAGAAAATTAACTTTGTTTGAGTTTTCTGTCTCAGGACCAAACTCTCGCGAGATTTGGCAACACAGAGATGCTAACGTCAGCTAATGTTCGTGAACACTGTAACAAAACTAATCTCTGTGATGCTATATGGCAAATGTTTAGACTCAGCGTCCACTAAAAGTTCTGTTGTTGTTGCTGACAGACTCAGATTATTATTCTAAGTGTCTGACAACATTATGGAAAGGATCCCTACAGAGATAGACCTTTTAGTTAAAGAGTAAGATCCTTTTCAGAAACTGCCCCAAAATCACCATCACCAAACTCCACCAGACTCCATGTAAATAATCAGTACTTTAATCAACGTGAAACACACTTTGTTCAAAGTCGACAGAAAGAACATAAAACTACCAAAAACCGTCTTGGTTCATCTTTCCACTGTTCCAACAATCACCACTCTGGTTTGGTTGAAATAAACCCTTAATTCACCCATTTATATATGGAGATATGCTGGCTCTATACACGCTAAAAGTCCTGATTATTTACATGGAGTCTGGTGGAGATATGCTGGCTCTATACACGCTAAAAGTCCTGATTATTTACATGGAGTCTGGTGGAGATATGCTGGCTCTATACACGCTAAAAGTCCTGATTATTTACATGGAGTTTGGTGGAGTTTGGTGATGGCGATTTTGGGGCTGCTTCATGTCATTGAACATTAGTCCTGTAGGGTTACTTTACAGCCCGGTTCACGGCTGCCTGTTATAGCGTTCTCGCTCAATACTGGTCAAATTTCTGTTTATATTACTCACTCTCTTAGACATCAACCAATGCATGGTGAAAATTGGGTCCAGGTTAAAAAACTACTGAGATTACACTTTAAACAAATATATCTTCTGATATGAATCAAATGTTTGTTTAATTTAGAAAAAGTGAAATTATATACTGAAGCCTAAATTTGAGAGAAATGAAATGTGTTGACTTCAGCTTCCTGTTACAGTCGGAGCATCCCTGGAGCAGCATCTAGTGGCCGTATGAGGAACTGCATGTCATCACCCCCCTTCCATATTTCCCCATCCATGAGGGAAATTTATTTCACAGTCTGTTTCATGCGCGTGGCAATATACACGGACAAATACATCAACAGATAAGAGAAAGACAGGTACAGTGGCACTCATAAGTTTTTGAACCCATGCTAAAGTTGACTAAAAAGAGGAATAAAAAAATCATATTTTGGAAATTGATCTTAATGCCTTAAAATAATAAAGATGACGAAAAATCCAACCTTTAAGGACACCAATTTTCTTTGTGAATGAATAACGTATCGTAAATAAATAAATGGTCTTCCTTAAAATACAGGGGGCATAAGTCAGTCCACCCCTATGTTAAATTCCCATAGAGGCAGGCATATGTTTATTTTTAAAGGCCAGTTATTTAATGGATCCAGGATACCATGCATCCTGATAAAGTTCCCTCGGCCTTTGGAATTAAAATAGCCCCCCCACATCATCACATACCCAAATCAAACCAGCTAATAGGCTAACTGAAATAAAACCATGCCAATATCTAGGTATGGTTAATGTTTTTTTTTTACATTATTCATTCACGAAGAAAATTGGTGTCCTTAAAGGTTGGATTTTTCCTATTTCTTTTTTAATTAAGGCATTAATTTCCAAGAGATGATTTTTTTTATTCCTCTTTTTAGTCAACTTTAGCATGGGTTCATGAACTTATGAGTGCCACTGTATGTAGACACATTTATAACATTTTGTAACAGATCAAAGCAATGGCACAATGTTTTTTTTGGAACATCATAATTTAATTCTAGTTCAACTACAGTACAGCTCTAAACAACAACGTCACTGGTTCATGCAGTACGCAACATCTACAGTCAAATCCCTCAGGCTTCTCTGAGACCACAGCTTCATATAAATCTGATCTCAGTGCAGCGACGCTTCAGGGAACCTCCCAGCTTATTGAGGCTCCATCTCCATCGCTACGTTTTGGTTTTTAAGCGTTTGAGTTTTGGAGCCCAAAGTGATCTCGGCACACCACGTGGTTTTATCTCCAGTAGAAGAACTAATCTCTGTTTAAACTAACACGCCCAAAACCTCATATCTCATCTACCTCCTGGTATACTGAGCAGGGGGAATGAGAGGGGGAAACACCAGAGCAGGGGGACAGAGGGGAAACTCCAGAGCAGGGGAATGAGAGGGGAAACGCCAGAGCAGGGGAATGAGAGGGGGGAACTCCAGAGCAGGGGGAATGAGAGGGGGAAACGCCAGAGCAGGGGGAATGAGAGGGGGAAACGCCAGAGCAGGGGGAATGAGAGGGGGAAACGCCAGAGCAAGGGGAATGAGAGGGGGAAACTCCGGAGCAGGGCGAATGAGAGGGAGAAATGCCAGAGCAGGGGGAATGAGAGGGGGGAAACTCCAGAGCAGGGGGAATGAGAGGGGGAAACTCCGGAGCAGGGCGAATGAGAGGGGGAAATGCCAGAGCAGGGGGACTGAGAGGGAGGAAACACCAGAACAGGGGGAATGAGAGGGGGAAACACCAGAACAGGGGGAATGAGAGGGGGAAACACCAGAGCAGGGGGAATGAGAGGAGGAAACTCCAGAGCAGGGGGAATGAGAGGGGGAAAAATAGCAGAGGAAATTCCTTTTCAAACCAAAACGTAGCAGTGTGAACGTAGCCTGAGTCTATCCCCCACAATAAAACGACCAACACGGACACTTCGTACCATCGTCACAAATTATATAAAAACATGAAAAGAACTCGACCCCCAAAAAAACTAAGTCGTTTAAATTATCATCACACAAAAAAACAACATTGGAATCCATTTCCGGAATGGCGTCATCTGACAAATTATGCAATAAAATAATTATAACAACAACCTGTACATGTCAGCGTGTACCTTTTCATCATTTTTTTTTTTTCAAGCAGTAGAAAAAACAGCATTTTGGTTTTCAGGTGCGTCTCATCGTAACAAATACAAAAAAAAAGTAAAATAAAGTTTATCTGAGATACATGAAAGATTTGTGTTTGACCATGTGAGACGCAGGATCAGATGACATGAGACAACTTTAGCAACAAAACCCAAAAGAGCTCTGGGGGTCCCTGATGATCCTGTAGTCCTGGTACACAGCGCCCCCTCCAGTATTCAACCTGGACCCTATGTTCCTATGTGTTTTTTGTGTCTACGTGACTGATTGGTGCAACAATCTGTGACATTGGTCCAGTATTAAGAGAGATCTCTGCAGTCAGCAGCAGAGAAACGAGCTACAATGTGAGTTAATAGGACGATTGTCCAGCTTGTATTTACCTTCATAAAAGTGCTTGTTTTGCCGCTGACAGGCTCAGATTAATATTCTAAGTGTTTGACAACATTATGGAAAGGATTTCTAAGGAGGTCAACCTTTCTGTTAAAGAGTAAGATCCTTTTTTTTTTTAAACATAAAAAACATTTGCAAAATTGCGTTCGCTAAACCCACCAGACTCCATGTAAATAAACAGTGATTTTAGCGTCGCAAAACACACTTCATTCAAAGTGGACAGAAACAAAATAAAACTAATAAAAGCCGTTTTGGTTCGTCTTTCCACTTTACCAACCATCACAACTCTAGTTTTGGTTGAAATAAACATGTAGTTTATTGATTTACATGTTAAAATATGCTGGCTCTATATACGCTAAAAGTATTGTTTTTTTTTAAATGGAGTCTGGGGGGTTTAGGGCTAGTGACTTCAGAGCTGTTTCTAGTTAAACAGAAAGGTCTCAAAGAGGTTTTAAAGGTATATTTCTGTAGGGATCCTTTCCATAATGTTGTCAGACACTTAGAATAATAATCTGAGTCTGTCAGCAGCAACAACAGAACTTTTAGTGGAAGCTAACTGACGATGAAAATTAGTCCTGTAGGGTTACATTACAGCCCGGTCTGTGGCTGCCAGTTACAGCGTTCACGCTTAACGCTGGACCAGTGTCAAAGATTGTTGTTCCCATCAGTCACTTGCACACAAAAACATGGGGAAAGAAACGGTAGTTACCCTTTAAGT
>NC_041352.1:27002880-27030380 GCF_004354835.1 Perca flavescens
GCTATACTATGACTTTTTTTCGACATGCTATACTATGACTTTTTTCGACATGCTATACTATGACTTTTTTGACATACTATACTATGACTTTTTTTTACATACTATACTATGACTTTTTTCGACATACTATACTATGACTTTTTTTTTCGACATACTATACTATGACTTTTTTTTTTTACATACTATACTATGACTTTTTTTCGACTATACTATACTATGACTTTTCGACATACTATACTATCACTTTTTTTTCGACATACTATACTATGACTTTTTTTTTTCGACATACTATACTATGACTTTTTTCGACATACTATACTATGACTTTTTTCGACATACTATACTATGACTTTTTTTTTATTATACTATACTATGACTTTTTTCGACATACTATACTATGACTTTTTTTCGACATACTATACTATGACTTTTTTTTCGACATACTATACTATGACTTTTTTTTTGTACATACTATACTATGACTTTTTTCGACATACTATACTATGACTTTTTTCGACATACTATACTATGACTATGACTTTTTTCGACATACTATACTATGACTTTTTTCGACATACTATACTATGACTTTTTTCGACATACTATACTATGACTTTTTTCGACATACTATACTATGACTTTTTTTTCGACATACTATACTATGACTTTTTTTCGACATACTATACTATGACTTTTTTCGACATACTATACTATGACTTTTTTCGACATACTATACTATGACTTTTTTCGACATACTATACTATTACTTTTTTTCGACATACTATACTATGACTTTTGGTCATGCTCTGCCTGATTGGTTGAAGAGAGAAGGAGCGGCCAGGTGTTACCTGCAGGTGGGCAGGTTGTGTCTCAGTTCACACTGGCCGTGCTCACAGAACAGGGCGTAGTCTTCCGAGCAGGGGGCGGGGCTGTCCTCAAACTCCTCCCCCTCGCCAGGCTTCGGCGCGGCTGGGAAGAAAAAAGAACGAAGAAAGACTCTGTATTCTGATTGGCTGTTACAGAAATACACTGTAAAACTCCGTCAGCGAAGGAGTGCTTACCGAAGATGGGGGGCTTGGTCTTCACGCTGTCATCCTTCCTACTTTTATCTGAAACCACATTAGAAGAAAGAATCATATTCTGTCTTATTATCCAGCTCTATTTTCGTAATGTGTGTTTGTTTTGGTGAAGTGGAGGTGATGAACAGTAGGTGGGACCAAATTAAACAATACAAACATCCCGCGTCATTTATTTCATATTTCGGTCCAATCAGGTTTACTTCATGTGTGCATTAACTTTTTTTTTTCAAATCTTTGAGTATGGTGAAATAAACACATATTAACTTGTATTACCCCTTGTGTTGTCCTGGGCAGACTGATCTCATGAAGTGGCGTTTGTATGACATGCCAATTTGTATGCCATTATTGGCGTGTTATGAAGATGCATATGCTTTTTAGCGTATTTATCAACATTTGCGTAGAGGCACTAATTTGGGCTTATGAGTGAGCATGAGGGGCCTGGAGCATGTTAACCCAGGCTAAGAGTCACTTACTGGGGCCTGGAGGTCAAGGCCCAGCCATAGATGCACTGACTTGGGCTTGGGAAGGGAGCATGAGGGCCCTGGATCCATTGACTTACATTACGTTGCGATTGCGTGTGAATTGGCGCCGTAGGGAGTAGTACGAATGCAGGACTTTCACCCAGGGACCGTGGATCGTGTCCCGCGTGTGGCGTTTCCTTAAAGCCAACCCCATTGTTCTAGCGATAACACGGCAAGATGGCGACAACATGCCAAGTGGCGTGTATGTTTACTGCCCGCTGTATACAGCGGATAGCTCAAAACGCGTACAGATAACACGCCACTTGGCTTTAGGAGGTCTGTTTACACAATGTCATGATTTCATGTTGTGCAAACTGTTCAATATTTGAAATGTTAGATGTTGTAAATGTTTTAAATTATTTCTACTTTGTCCTGTGCAGCACCTTGTGCGACATTGGTTGCTTTTTAAAGTGCTTTATTAATAAAGTTGATTGATTGATTGATGATGTCATGTTGTCCTCCCGGGTCAAAAATAAAATTTGACCTTTTTGATGTTTTTTTTTCACGTTTTGCCTGCTTATTTCAATGTTTTTGGGCACTATTTTTTCCCCATTACCATCACTATCTTCACCACTATAACCAACTCCGTTAGTTTTACACTTATTTTTTCAGAATTCATGGTCAATAAACCTCATTTATACGAAATGATAGCTCATTTTTGTGTAAGAAAAAAAGGAGAAATGATGAATGATTTGGACTAATGGTTAAGATCAGAGCAATGAAGGTAATGGATAATCACAGATATGTCAAAGTTTAGTCAGGATAATGCTATGAAATGAAATACAACACCCACAATTAAATGAAAGTAGAGATCTGGTCCTTAATTTAACTTGTGAAGAACGTTATTTTGGGGATATCTGACAAATTTCTGATATGATATACTTTGAAAATGGGTTAAAGATGATCTAAAATCACGAGTTATAATTGAGTCTGGAGAATCATATCTTATTTCAAGATACAGACTCTCATGAACCAAAGAGTTTAACTGATGGACTCATGTATAATTTTTCAATAAATCTATTTAAATCGTCTTTTCTTCACATGATACATACGTTTTTGTACGTGATTATATTTTCTATTCCTCAGGTATTTGGTCTCTTCCCTGTTTAGCTTCCATAAGCAGCATATGAATGGTTTATGACACCATATGAAATGTCATATCTAGTTTTCCATGAAATTGGGTCACAGAATGATTAATGGGTCAGCAGAAGAAGACGAGGAGCCGACCAGAGGAGAGAAAGATGCGCCGACGAATCAGAAGGTAGGAAACGACAGAACAAAGAGGAGGACGAAGAAGAAATCAAGGTCATTCAGTTGGTGGTCGTTCAGTCAGCCGAGTTATTCCCCTGGGTGTGTGTATGTGTGTGTGTGTGTGTGTGTGTGTGTGTGTGTACTGTCTATGTGTGTGTGTGTGTGTTTTTGTGTGTGTATCTATGTGTGAGTGAGTGTATCTGTGTGTGTGTGTGTGTGTGTGTCTGTCTGTGTGTGTGTGAGTGATTGAGTGAGTGTGTGTGTGTGTATCTATGTGTGAGTGAGTGAGTGAGTGTGTGTGTGTGTGTCTCTGTGTGTGAGTGAGTGTCTGTATATGTGTGTGTGTCTCTGAGTGAGTGTGTGTGTGTGTGTGTGTGTGTATTGGGGTCAGGTCATCATTCAATATAAATGAGCTGAAAAACAGCAGTCTCCGTTTTATCCTCCTCTTCTCCATCTTTACTCAACTCCCCTTCATCTCCTGCTCTCCTCTTCACCGTCACCCTTTTTCAATTTTATTGTCACTGACACAATGTGACTAAAAAACACAATATTAACATAATCAACATTATTTACAGACTCAGAATTATTGATAAACTCTATATCTCTCTTGTTTCTCTGTGTTTTTCCTCCCCTATTTTTTCCGTGATTTTTCTTCTTCCACATGCTCTCATGATCTCTATTAAGTAGTATGTTGTAAAAAAGTCATACTATGTTGAAAGAATTTGGAAAAAGTCATGATACAGTATGTCGAAAAAAGTGGAAAAACGTCATAGTATAGTATGACGAAAAAAGTCATAGTATGTCGAAAAATTTCATACTATACTATGACTTTTTTTTCCGAAATACTATACTGTGACTTTTATTCGACATACTATACTATGACTGAAGTAGAGGGAGGCAGGCCAGATCCGGCAGGCTCCTCTCCTTAAACCTGTCTCTCTTAGTTATACTGTTATAGGTTTAGACTGCCGGGGGACTTCCTTCCTTTGACACACTGAGCTCCTCTCTCCTCTCTCCTCTCTCCTCTCTCTTCTCTCCTCTCTCCTCTCTCCTCTCTCCTCTCTCTTTCCATCTGTGTGCTTCCATGTCCCAGAAATGCTTGTTACTAACCTAAGTCCTTATGTGTTTCTTTTGCCCAGCATGTTTCCTTGGATTAGGGTGGTACCAAAATCATAATTGCAGCCATTCGCGTGGTCCTGCTCCACGCCCTGCTACACCCTGCTACACCCTGCTACGTCCTGCTATGTCCTGCTACGCTCTGCAGTGCCCTGCTATGTCCTGCTACGTCCTGCTACGCTCTACAGTGCCCTGCTATACCCTGCTACGTCCTGCTACGTCCTGCTATACCCTGCTACGCCCTGCTACACCCTGCTACGCTCTACAGTGCACTGCTACACCCTGCTACGCCCTGCTACACCCTGCTACGTCCTGCTACGCTCTACAGTACCCTGCTATACCTTGCTACGTCCTGCTATACCCTGCTACACCCTGCTACGCTCTACAGTGCTCTGCTACACCCTGCTCGCCCTGCTACACCCTGCTCGCCCTGCTATGTCCTGCTCGCTCTGCAGTGCCCTGCTACACCCTGCTACATCCTGCTACACCCTGCTGTGTCCTGCTACGCTCTGCAGTGCCCTGCTACACACCCTGCTCGCCCTGCTACACCCTGCTCGTCCTGCTACACCCTGCTATGTCCTGCTACGCTCTGCAGTGCCCTGCTATACCCTGCTACGCCCTGCTACACCCTGCTACGTCCTGCTACGCTCTACAGTGCCCTGCTATACCTTGCTACGTCCTGCTATACCCTGCTACACCCTGCTACGCTCTACAGTGCCCTGCTACACCCTGCTACGCCCTGCTACACCCTGCTACGCCCTGCTATGTCCTGCTACGCTCTGCAGTGCCCTGCTACACCCTGCTACATCCTGCTACACCCTGCTATGTCCTGCTACGCTCTGCAGTGCCCTGCTACACCCTGCTACGCCCTGCTACACCCTGCTACGTCCTGCTACACCCTGCTATGTCCTGCTACGCTCTGCAGTGCCCTGCTATACCCTGCTACACCCTGCTACGCCCTGCTACACCCTGCTACGTCCTGCTACACCCTGCTATGTCCTGCTACGCCCTGCTGCCTACCAAGAGCCTGGGTCTGTCCCAGGTTTCTCCCTAAAAAGGAGTTTTTCCTCACCACTGTTGTACTAAATGCTTGCTCTTGGGGGATTTACTGGAATTGTTGGGTCCTTGTAAATGATAGAGTGTGGTCTAGACCTACTCTATCTGTAAAGTGTCCTGAGATAACTCTTGTTATGATTTGATATTATAAATAAAATTGAATTGAATTGACTTCTTTCCACTTCTTTTCTACATACTATACTATTACTTTTTTTTGACATAGTATACTATGACTTTTTTCCACGTACTATAAGGTAAAGGTACTTTATTATCAAATTCTTTACTACCGTATGTCTTGTTTTTCACTTTTTTCAACATACTATGAGTTTTTTTTTACTTTCTCCGACTTTTTTTTTCTTTTGTTGACATACTATACTATAACTTTTTTATCACTTTTTTCGACATGCTATACTATGACTTTTTGCAATTTTTTTCCACTTTTGTCAACATACTACCGTAATTCCTCAAATAAAAACTGGTAGTCAATTAAAAGCGGGGCCTCTGATAGTGGCCGGGGGCGTGGTCAACTCGGACAAATAAAGGCCAGTCTCAAATTAAGGCCGGGGAGAAAAGAGTGTGGACTGTGGATAATCTCCTGAGTGCCTTTCAAATAATATTAAGTAAAAATACAATTCAAGTTCATTGTAATGTACATTTCTACCAATTTAATTTAACAGATTCAACAATATACTGTATTCATGCATTTTCCACACTTTGTTTTTCTGGGTTATTGTCCTACTGTATTCCATGACATATTATACCATGACTTTTTTCGACATACTATACTATGACTTTTTTCGACATACTATACTATTTACTATTACTTTTTCGACATACTATACTATTACTTTTTTCGACATACTATACTATTACTTTTTTTTGAAATACTATACTATTACTTTTTTTTGACATACTATGACTTTTTTTCCGACATACTATACTTTTACTTTTTCCGAAATACTATACTATTACTTTTTTCGACATACTATACTATTACTTTTTTTGACATACTATACTATGACTTTTTTCAACATACTATACTATTACTTTTTTTGACGTACTATACTATGACTTTTTTCGACATACTATGACTTTTTTCGACATACTATACTATGACTTTTTTTCGACATACTATACTATGACTTTTTTCGACATACTATACTATGACCTTTTTTTGACATACTATACTATGACTTTTTTTCCGACATACTATACTATGACTTTTTTCGACATACTATACTATTACTTTTTTCGACATACTATACTATGACTTTTTTTTGACATACTATACTATGACTTTTTTTCCAACATACTATACTATGACTTTTTTCGACATACTATAACTTTTTTTCGACATACTATACTATGACTTTTTTTGACATACTATACTATGACTTTTTTCGACATACTATACTATGACTTTTTTTTGACATACTATACTATGACTTTTTTTCCGACATACTATACTATGACTTTTTTCGACATAGTATACTATTACTTTTTTCGACATACTATACTATGACTTTTTGCAATTTTTTTCCACTTTTGTCAACATACTACCGTAATTCCTCAAATAAAAACTGGTAGTCAATTAAAAGCGGGCCTCTGATAGTGGCGGGCGTGGTCAACACGGACAAATAAAGGCCAGTCTCAAATTAAGCCCGGGGAGAAAAGAGTGTGGACTGTGGATAATCTCCTGAGCGTCTTTCAAATAATATTAAGTAAAAATACAATTCAAGTTCATTGTAATGTACATTTCTACAAATTTAATTTAACAGATTCAACAATATATTCATGCATTTTCCACACTTTGTTTTTCTGGGTTATTGTCCTACTGTGTTCCATGACATATTATACCATGACTTTTTTTTCATACTATACTATGACTTTTTTTTTGACATACTATACTATATACTATTACTTTTTTCGACATACTATACTATTACTTTTTTCGACATACTATTACTTTTTTTTGACATACTATACTATTACTTTTTTTGACATACTATGACTTTTTTTTCGACATTCTATACTATTACTTTTTCCGACATACTATACTATTACTTTTTTTTCGACATACTATACTATGACTTTTTTTTCGACATACTATACTATGACTTTTTTCTCGACATAGTATACTATGACTTTTTTTGACATACTATGACTTTTTTTTTCCAACATACTATACTATGACTTTTTCGACATACTATACTATGACTTTTTTCGACATAGTATACTATGACTTTTTTTTGACATACTATACTATGACTTTTTTTCCAACATACTATACTATGACTTTTTTCGACATACTATGACTTTTTTCGACATACTATGACTTTTTCCAACATACTATACTATGACTTTTTTCGACATACTATGACTTTTTTTTTTTTTGATACTATACTATGACTTTTTTTCGACATACTATACTATGACTTTTTTTTGACATACTATACTATGACTTTTTTTCCGACATACTATACTATGACTTTTTTTTGACATACTATACTATGACTTTTTTTCCAACATACTATACTATGACTTTTTTCGACATACTATGACTTTTTTCGACATACTATGACTTTTTCCAACATACTATACTATGACTTTTTTCGACATACTATGACTTTTTTCGACATACTATACTATGACTTTTTTTCGACATACTATACTATGACTTTTTTTTGACATACTATACTCTGACTTTTTTTCCGACATACTATACTATGACTTTTTTCGACATAGTATACTATTACTTTTTTTGACATACTATACTATTACTTTTTTTTGACATACTATACTATTACTTTTTTTGACATACTATGACTTTTTTTTCGACATTCTATACTATTACTTTTTTCGACATTCTATACTATTACTTTTTCCGACATACTATACTATGACTTTTTTCGACATACTATACTATGACTTTTTTTTGACATACTATACTATGACTTTTTTTCCGACATACTATACTATGACTTTTTTCGACATAGTATACTATTACTTTTTTCGACATACTATACTATGACTTTTTGCAATTTTTTTCCACTTTTGTCAACATACTACCGTAATTCCTCAAATAAAAACTGGTAGTCAATTAAAAGCGGGGCCTCTGATAGTGGCCGGGGGCGTGGTCAACACGGACAAATAAAGGCCAGTCTCAAATTAAGCCCGGGGAGAAAAGAGTGTGGACTGTGGATAATCTCCTGAGCGTCTTTCAAATAATATTAAGTAAAAATACAATTCAAGTTCATTGTAATGTACATTTCTACAAATTTAATTTAACAGATTCAACAATATATTCATGCATTTTCCACACTTTGTTTTTCTGGGTTATTGTCCTACTGTGTTCCATGACATATTATACCATGACTTTTTTCGACATACTATACTATGACTTTTTTTGACATACTATACTATATACTATTACTTTTTTCGACATACTATACTATTACTTTTTTCGACATACTATTACTTTTTTTTGACATACTATACTATTACTTTTTTTGACATACTATGACTTTTTTTTCGACATTCTATACTATTACTTTTTCCGACATACTATACTATTACTTTTTTCGACATACTATACTATGACTTTTTTCGACATACTATACTATGACTTTTTTCGACATAGTATACTATGACTTTTTTTTGACATACTATGACTTTTTTTCCAACATACTATACTATGACTTTTTTCGACATACTATACTATGACTTTTTTCGACATAGTATACTATGACTTTTTTTTGACATACTATACTATGACTTTTTTTCCAACATACTATACTATGACTTTTTTTCGACATACTATGACTTTTTTCGACATACTATGACTTTTTTCCAACATACTATACTATGACTTTTTTCGACATACTATGACTTTTTTTGACATACTATACTATGACTTTTTTCGACATACTATACTATGACTTTTTTTTGACATACTATACTATGACTTTTTTTCCGACATACTATACTATGACTTTTTTTTGACATACTATACTATGACTTTTTTTCCAACATACTATACTATGACTTTTTTTCGACATACTATGACTTTTTTCGACATACTATGACTTTTTCCAACATACTATACTATGACTTTTTTCGACATACTATGACTTTTTTCGACATACTATACTATGACTTTTTTTCGACATACTATACTATGACTTTTTTTTGACATACTATACTCTGACTTTTTTTCCGACATACTATACTATGACTTTTTTCGACATAGTATACTATTACTTTTTTTGACATACTATACTATTACTTTTTTTTGACATACTATACTATTACTTTTTTTGACATACTATGACTTTTTTTTCGACATTCTATACTATTACTTTTTTCGACATTCTATACTATTACTTTTTCCGACATACTATACTATGACTTTTTTCGACATACTATACTATGACTTTTTTTCGACATACTATACTATGACTTTTTTCGACATACTATACTATGACTTTTTTTTGACATACTATACTATGACTTTTTTTCCAACATACTATACTATGACTTTTTTCGACATACTATACTATTACTTTTTTTTGACATACTATACTATTACTTTTTTTGACTTACTATGACTTTTTTTTCGACATACTATGCTATTACTTTTTCCGACATACTATACTATGACTTTTTTCGACATACTATACTATTACTTTTTTCGACATACTATACTATGACTATTTTCGACATACTATACTATGACTTTTTTCGACATACTATACTATTACTTTTTTTTGACATACTATACTATGACTTTTTTCGACATACTATACTATGACTTTTTTCGACATACTATACTATGACTTTTTTTGACATACTATACTATGACTTTTTTTTGACATACTATACTATGACTTTTTTCCAACATACTATACTATGACTCTATTAAAATATATATATAATCTATATAAAAACTGTCCATTTAATATGACTTTTTTTCGACTTACTTAAACATGACTTCATTTTGACATACTATACTATGACATTTTTTTTCGACATACAATAATATGACTTTTGTCGACATACTATACTATGACTTTTTTTCCACATACTACACTATGAATTTTTTATACATAATATAAGGTAAAGGTACTTTATTGTCAAATACTTTACTACCTTTTGTCTTGTTTTTTCACTTTTTTTGACATACTATGACTTTTTCTGGGTTATTGTCCTACCGTATTCCATGACATACTATACTATGACTTTTTTTTCGACATACTATACTATTACTTTTTTCGACATATTATTCTATGACTTTTTTCGACATACTATACTAATCCTTTTTTCACTTTTTTTTCGACATACTATACTATTACTTTTTTCAACATACTATACTATTACTTTTTTCGACATACTATACTATGACTTTTTTCGACATACTATACAATTACTTTTTTTGACATACTATACTATGACTTTTTTTCCGACATACTATACTATTACTTTTTCCAGGTGGCACCTTGTACGGCAGCCTCGGCCACAGTGTATGAATGTGTGTGAATGGTGAATGGTTCCTGTACTATGTAAAAGTGCTTTGAGTAGTCGTTAAGACTAGAAAAGATTTATATAAAAACTTTCCATTAAATATGACTTTTTTTCGACATACTATGATATGGTTTTTCCAGCTCGCAAGCCAACGGAGAGTGCCTAGACCCCCCTGGCTGCACATTACATTTACTGCAGCTAGGGGGAGTCTAGATTTCTAGGCTAATACTATGACTTGTTTCACTTTTTTCGACATACTATACTATGACTTGTTTTAGTCATACTATATTATGACTTTTTTTATATATACTATGCTATGACTTTTTTTGACATACTATACTATGACTTTTTTTTACATACTATACTATGACTTTTTTCGACATACTATACTGACTTTTTTCGGCATACTATACTATGACTTTTTTCAACATACTATACTATGACTTTTTTCGACATACTATACTATGACTTTTTTCGACATACTATACTATAATTTTTTTTCGAAATACTATACTATGAATTTTTTTTCGACATATGACTTTTGTTGACTTTTTTTCGACATACTATACTATGACTTTTTTTCAACATACTATGAAGGGCACTGACTAGAGAACCTACTACATGTTTTTGATGGGGGGGGAAACAGGAACCCCCGGAGGAAACACAGACAAGCATGGGGAGAACACACAAACTCCACACAGAAAGGATTCAAACCCAGAACCTTCTTGCTGTGAGGCCACAGTGCTAACCATTGGGCCACCATGCTGCTATACTATGACTTGACAATTTTTTCCGACATACTATACAATGACTTTTTCAAAAAAAAATTAAACTTACTATACTATGACTTTTTTCCACTTTTGACGACATACTATATATGACTTCTTTCAATATACTATACTATGACTTTTTTCGACTATACTATGACTTTTTTTCATAATATAGCATTTCAAAAACAGTTTGACGGCATATTAGGGCCATCGAAAGAAATCAAAAAAGTCACCACGGGGAGCCGGGTAATATCCTGAGATTAAAGTTGTAAATTTATAAGAACAAAACTTACAAATTTATGAGAAAAAAGTCGAAAAAATTGGGAGTTTTTATTTAAGGAACAACATCGCTTCAGGATAACCACAGATGCGCACCGTGAATCATGCCTGCAGCTGGTTACATAATCAAGTAATAGACTGCAATCAGATTTAGCAATAAGATCTTTCCTCAGATTTTGTGACTTTAATCTCAGAGAATATCCAAGCGTTTTCTCGTAAATGTGTGGTTTTTTTCTCGTAAATTTGCCACTTAAATGTCCAAAATTGTAAAGAAGTCCCAGTCCAGTCTACCGTCCGTCCTCGGGGCGTGCATTTGATTTGACGTTAGCTGACATGATACCGGAATAATTCGGGTCAGTGCAGCAGAGTGTGCGTTGTACAGTGTCCTGTACATTGATGTATGTGTGTATTATGCTAGTACATGTGTGTATATTCTCGTTACCTTGGCAACGTCCCACGTGTTTGATGTCGATCTTGAGCTGTTTGAGGCAGGATGCCTCTCGGACGTGGCAGGGCGTGTCGTAGGTGACGCCATCGCCACCGCAAACCGGGTTATCGTTGTGGCCGTTGCACACGATGTTGCACATGCAGCTGGAAACACACACACACACACACACACACACACACACACACACACACGCGCACACACACACACACGCACACACACACACACACACACACACACACACACACACACACACACACACACACACACACACACACATCAGATTGCATCATTGTCTCATTTGTGTTAAAGTTACATGTAATCATTATAATTTCCTGGGAAATCCAATGTGGCTTTGACTTTTATTTTGAACAGTACATTTTCCTTTCAGTGCGCGTGTGTGTGTCTGTGTGTGTGTGTATGTGTCCATGTGTTTGTGTGTGTGTATCCATGTGTGTGTGTGTGTGTGTGTGTTTGTCCGTGTGTGTGTGAAGATGTGTGTAACTGTCAGTTATTACAGGGAACAAAAACGAAAAATAAGCAGTGAAATATATTTGTATAACCTTGGTCAGTGTCTGTGTGTGTGTGTGTGTGTGTGTGTGTGTGTGTGTGTGTGTGTGCGTGTGTGTGTTCTTACAGCATATCCTCAGAGTCTTCGTCACATTCGGCTCCAAACTTGCAGTTTCCACATTTCGAGACCTTTTTACCGCGCCCAGAGCCCTCGTCATCTGTAGAGACAGAAAACATCACTACAACACGGCCTCTACATTGTCCCACAAAGGTTTCAAAATACACTGCATTACAAAAGCAACAAATAATAGAATAAGTAAAATATGATGCCGTTTACCTCCGTCACCAGATCCTGAAGCACCGTCTGCAAGAGAGACACACACACACACACACACACACACACACACACACACACACACACACACACACACACACACACACACACACACACACACACACACACACAAAGTCTGTTATTGGTCACTTTTCAGTCAGCTTTCTGGCAGTTTTCTGTCTATTTTTGGTCAGTTATCAGTCAGTTTTCGACTGTCAGACAGGATTTCATTCCCTGCATAGTGAAATCTGAATGTGTGTGTTACCGTGGTAACAGGCTCCCTCTGACAGGATGGTGATGGCTCGCTGTTTCTTGCAGGCGGCGCGCCTCAGGAAGCACTCGTTCTGGTACGTGTCTCCGTTGGTCCCGCACACGGGGACGTACTTCTTATTACACTGAAATATTAAGACATCAACAACAGGCTATGACACGGGGGTCCAAACTCTTTTTAGAGAGTGACCGATCTGATAATGTGAAGAAGCCCTGGGGGCCACTGGGCCCTTCTGACATTTTTTTTTTTTTAACAATAAAACTTACACACAAATGCACTGTTGTATAACAATGTAACTGAATCAAAACATGACTTATTATGCGTAATGAATTTTAACATTGTATATCTAAAATAGCCTTTAGTTTTTTGTAAATGTAAAACTTAGGTTCGTAGTTTAATAAGGAAGTATAACAGCACTGGGCATTTCCTCTGATGTCCATCTCAAATGACTTTCAATACTTTCAAATACTACTAAATCTTTACCTTACCGCATTACTCAGATTAATAACTATTTACCTGCTAAAAAAATCAACGTTTTGTCATTTAGTCATTACGGTAAAGATTATACGGTAAAGATTGTACAGCACTTTTAAAAAGTGTGTTTGTGTGTGTATATTGGTGTGTGTGTGTAATGTAAATGGACTGTTCTTATATATTCGCTTATATAGTGCTTTTCTAGTCTCATCCACTAGCGCTTTAACATAGTCGGCCGAGGCTGCCGTACAAGGAGCCACCTGCTCATCAGATAAACATTCAAACACATTTACACTCCGATGCGCAGCATCAGGGGCAACTCGGGGTTCAGTGTCTTGCCCAAGGACACTTCGACATGGGACTGCAGGGCTAGGGATCGAACCACCAACCTCCTGATTTGCAGGCAACCACTCTACCACTGAGCCACGCCCCGTGTGTGTGTGTGTGTGTGTCTGTGTGTATGCCTGTGTGTGTGTGTGACTCACGTGGAACTGGCAGACACATTTGATGTCGGCTCCGTTCTCGCGGCAGATTCCTCCAAAGCGACACGTCCCGGCGTCACACACTCGCAGGTCGCTCTTCTTCTCCGATATATCTGAAGAAGTATGAAAAGTGATTTGGATTTAAAATCAACTCAAATCTCAGTTCAATCAGAACACACACACACACACACACACACAAGACACATATTTTTAGATTCAGTGTGACTTCAACTATCTGAGGAGAGCATTTTCTCTGTGTGTGTGTGTGTGTGTGATGATGTCCATCTCAAATAAATGTAGGAAAAAGGCTCCTTGTAAGTGCAGAATCATTTTCGTCAGTATCAGAGTAATCCAGCGTGTGTGTGGATCTGTGTGTGTGTGTGTGTGTGTGTGTGTAGTCTGATGTCTGTACATCAACGTGAACGCTGCAGCCAGGAGCTGCTGACTCATCATTCAGCTCACTTTTAATGCTACCAGATTGCCTAGAAATGTCTATAAATCCCATTTGAAATGTGTTTACATACTGTTTATAAATGTTAATTAGGGGGGTTAAAGCAAATGAATAAAGGATTGTAAAGTGCTCAAATTATAAAGTCACAAAGAGTTTAAACTCTGTCTAACAGATGTGAACACACACACACATGCACACACACACTATTATCCAGGGTAGTAATTTCCCGGTGTCAGCTGATTGGTCGGTGGCCCTGCAGCTAGCCAATTACAGCTGGTAAATTACAGGGGTCGTGACCCCCGCTTCCCCTGTAATTAGTAAATACCTCGGAGTGCTGAGCCAGCCACAGCAACCTGCTACACACCGAGTCAGGGGGTGGACAAATTAACGGAAACACTGCGTTCCCAGGATGCCTCTGGGTCCGCAGACTGGACGTCTGCTGTTGAGTTCAATGACTCTTTACGTCACGTCTTACAAAAGGCTTCCCAACCTTCAGAGTCGACCTTTAGTTACGTTCATTGTGGGACAAGGGAGTAACTTTGGGTTGAACATTGGGGAGGGGGGGTTGAGGTCTCCACTTTTGAGCAAATTTTGAGCGTATCAAAAAAATTAATTTTCTGCATTCTGCTGAGTTTTTCGGCATCAATTTATGGTGCAAATGTCCATTTATGTAAAGGAAATTATCATAGGTTTTTTGGGTTGGGGAGGGGGGATGGGGTTGGGGTTGTAACCGTCCCCCCCCCATCCCCCCTGTAAATTACGCCTATGAAGCCTGACCTATTCTTCTCTTTGTGTGTTGCCGTTCTCCAAACTTGCTGAGCTCCACGCTGAAAATGTCAAGTTCTGAAGAAGATGTGGATGGTGCAACAAGACAGACCAGCTTGGTTCTTTCAGGAAATGATTGTAAAAATACGTTCTGCAAACAACTTTTTTTGGTCACTCCAAATGTTTTGATCATTTTGTATCTTAATATTTAAACATCTCCACCTGACACACACGGAAGCCACAGCCTTTCATTAATGCTCGGTCGCTGTGGTTACCAACATCGCATCTGACAGTCGCTGGTTGCATCACCAAGCGATTACAGCTTGTTTACAGAGTCCGATGGGTCTGCAGAGACCCCGTCAGGAGGCCCCCCCGTGGGGAGTTAGAGCCAGTTTACACTAAACCTACACACAGCTGGTTGGGAGATGGGAGCATATGGAGGCATCTGTCTCCGCTGGAGAAGCTCCAGACCCTGAAAATAAACCAAGAACTCAAGTCTGGGGCTGCAACTCAACCACTGTTTTCACCGTGGATTATTTTGATAATCAAAGAGATTATATGAGAATCAATATATGTGCTGATTCACAAATGTGTACATCCGTTGGACCAGAGATTAATTCAGTTCAGTTTTATTTATAGTGTCATTTCCAACAGGAGTTATCTCAGGACACTTAACAGATAGAGTAGGTCTAGACCCCACTCTATAATTTACAATGAGGAGAAACTCCGTACTATGTCAGGAGCTGATTCCACAGACTTTGCCCGGAGTGAAATGTGAAAACAGCTTTAGAGTCTTCAGGATGTAGTACATAAGTCAATGACTGATCCAGTCAAGCTGGGACTCTGGGAAGTTTGGAACCAGATCTGGAACCTGGTTTCTGCACTCAAAATGCAAAAAGTAAAGTTTCTGAGTTTGCACATATAGGTTTTTGACTTCGTTTTAGCCCAATCGTGTTTGTGTTTCTGCTACCAAAAGTGATTAAAGTGTTTTGCAGACTAGGGCTGCATGATATGAGGAAAATACCTAATTGCGATTAATTGTGCAGCCCTATTATTATTATTATTTTATAATTAATTAGTGGTGGCTGGCGTTTCAGAACTGACAGGAAACTGACCAAAAACAGCCAGGAAACTGACCGAAGACTGACCGAAGACTGACCCAAAACTGACCCAAAACAGCAAGAAACTGTCCAAAAACTGACCAAAAAAAGCCAGAAAACTGACCGAAAACAGCCACAAAACTGACCGAAGACTGACCAAAAACAGCCAGAAAACTGACCAAAAACAGCCACAAAACTGACCTAAGACTGACCAAAAACTGCCAGAAGACTGACCAAAGACTGACCGAAGACTGATGGTGTGTTGCAGACGGAGGAAGCTCCCTGGAAAGACAAAGTAGACCTGAGTCTCCCATCCTCCTCCTCCTCCTCGTCTTGTCTCTGTGAAGTCCCATCTCAGTATCTGTCAATAGAGTCTACTGCGTTCACACTGAAACGGCCTCAGGTCTCTGGAACGTCTCTCCGACTGGCTCCCAGTGAGATGGGGGTCACTGACTTGGAGCTCGGAGGACTCAGTGAACTGTGACGCAGCGACAGCAGAACAACATCTCTCACTCAGGTTTAAAGAGAGGCCCGTTGGAATAAAACTGAACCGACACGATTCTGTAAACTGTTGCAGAGTGAAAACACACAAAGAATCTAGATAAATGTGATGAGGGAGTGTTCAGTGTTTCTTCAGTTGCAGTCTCTTAAATATATACATATACATATATACATATATATGTTGGATTGGATCAGTCATCTCTGCGTCGTTACACTTCTTCTAACTGGGACTAAGAAGCGTGAACACATTAACCGTTTTTAGCCTCGCTCCACTGGCTTCCTGTCGGCTTCAGGATTAATTTAAAGATCTTAGTCATCGGTAGCACAGGCAACTGCTTGGGGCGCCCGCGGTCCAAATGAGTAGGGAAAAGTTAAAGATAACGTAGAGGCTAAGCCCAAGCTTTAAGCCCCTGAGGTGCTGTTAGAGTAATTGATGCCCTTTTGACCTCTTCGATCAATGAAAGTCCAAGTCTCATTTGCAGTTCAAAACCGTTGGTTCCATTTATTTCCACGAAACCTTAGTTGGGTTTCCAGACAAATCACTGCTTGTACGTATGCCTGTGTAGTGTTGTGGTGTTGTGTGTGCGTGTGGTCAAAAACGGTATGTGCTTCCGTGTTGCACCTGAGGAACCAAAGATTATTCCTATTTATACCAAGGGCACTAATTGGCTCTTACAGATAATAAAATCGCCCAAAACAGACACACACACAACCTGACAAATGGCTGAAGAGAACCAGAGAGTCCTTACCAAATCATTGGTAAGCAACGGGTGGACCAGTACCAACCATATCTGACCAGATTGGCAGAGAAAGCAGACAAAGATTGGGTTGCATGCATGGATACAAGCCATCCACTGTCAGTGGAGTTCAAGCCGCTCCCTTCTGGCCGTGGATATAGATAACCTCAGAATAATATATATATATATATATATATATATAAAATAGATAACGTCAGAACCAACCGAGCAAAAATTCATTCCCACGGCAATAACCTAATAAGACGTGGGGAGGGGTATGACTGGAGGAGGAATATATGTGAAGTACTGTGCACTAGTTTTATTTATTTATGACATTAGGCCTTTTAGGGAAGTGCAACATACTCCTTTGTACTGTATTCTATATATTGATGTGTGTATGTTATGTGTTAGATGAATAGCGCTGTAGATGTCTGGTTCAATGTTTGTGTTGTGGATTATGTGTCAATATCCCTGTACTGTACACAGGGGCGTCGGATTTGGGGTGGAAAGGGGACTGAGTAACCCTCATGTGAGGAGGGGCCCAAAAAGATGCTAGAATGAATAGCTGTGGATGCTGGGAGGAAACCATAGAAAATGCCTTTCTACTAGGGCTGTCCTCGACTAAAGAAGTTCTTAATCGACTAACACTTATAGGATTTTGTCGACTAATCGATTAGTTGATTTAATTGACAGAGCTGTGAGCTTTGAGAGGTGGTTAAGACTAGAAAAGCACAATATAAATGTAGTTAATTAACCATCTGTAAAACTGAGTTTCTCCACAATTAATCCTGCAAAAGCACCACTTGAAATCTTGTGTTTACCAGAAATGTGCTCAGAAGTTTCTTGGAAATAAGTAATTAAGCATTAATAAGCATAACAAATGACTAATCGACTAAAGAAATCTTAGTTGACTAGTCGACTAATCGACTAAGAGGTGGCAGCCCTACTTTCTACAGAGCCCAGAATTTGGTGCTACGCCCTTGACTGTACAACAAATTGCCTCTCGGCAACATCTGCGACAGAGCTAAAGTGGGGCGACCGTGATGAGAAAGAGTTCAGATCTTCTAAAAATAGAAATGACAAAGATTTCATCCTTTAGATCCGAAAAAACAACAACTTAAAAAGCCAGTGTTCAAACAGACTGGAGAGAGCCAGCTGGCTGGAGTTATTTTAGTTCTAAATGTCTGGATTTAGATGAGAGAAGTGAAAGGATGAATGCCAGAGGAGCAAGGAGCTGGCGATCAATACAACAAACTCCTTAACGCTCGTGATGTCGTCCTGTCGGCCGTGCAACCAAACCAAAACCAAAACCCAAATGTCAACATTTTGCTGTTCTTTTTCTACACCATTCTTGTCGTTTCTTGTCGATTTTATTCCAAATTTTTTTGTCACTTTTTTGGTGTTTTTTAACGATGTTTTAGTCAATTCTTAACAAGTTTTTTTGTCGCTTTTCACGATGTTTTTTGTCTCACGTTTTTTCCAATTTTTCTGTCAATTTTCTTTAACAAGTTTTTGTCACCTTTGGCGATGTTTTGGCTGTTTTTTTGGGTCACTTTTTTCGATTTTTTTGTCACTTTTTTCAGCGTTTTAAAAAATTTATGTTTTTGTCAATTTCTTTCCTGAATTTTTGTAGTTTATTTTCCAACATTTGTCACTTTTTTCAACGTTCTTTTGTCATATTTCTGATATAGAAAGTTTATGTCAACAGGAGAGTTAACATTCTGCTGCTTTTCTATATTGTTTGTCTCGTCAACGGATCTCATGTTCGGAGTCAAACCCAACGACACGTGAGTCCGTCTCTCAACACTCCTTTCCTTCCCTACATCGATCAGACAGCTGCAGCTGATTCCAGACCAGAGTCCTCACTAAGACCAAGAAAGTGGATTACATTACTCCAGTTCTGAAGTCTTTACACTGGCTTCCTGTGCCTCAAAGAATACACTTCAAAATACTTCTGCTGGTTTATAAAGCACTAAACAGTCTCAGGGCCAAAATACATTTCAGATCTGCTTGTAAACTATGACCTACCCAGACCTCTCAGGTGGTCTGGGACAGGTCTACTACACTATGACCCACCCAGACCTCTCAGGTGGTCTGGGACAGGTCTACTACACTATGACCCCCCCAGACCTCTCAGGTGGTCTGGGACAGGTCTACTACACTATGACCCACCCAGACCTCTCAGGTGGTCTGGGACAGGTCTGCTACACTATGACCCACCCAGACCTCTCAGGTGGTCTGGGACAGGTCTACTACACTATGACCCACCCAGACCTCTCAGGTGGTCTGGGACAGGTCTGCTACACTATGACCCACCCAGACCTCTCAGGTGGTCTGGGACAGGTCTGCTACACTATGACCCACCCAGACCTCTCAGGTGGTCTGGGACAGGTCTACTACACTATGACCCACCCAGTCCTCTCAGGTGGTCTGGGACAGGTCTGCTACACTATGACCCACCCAGACCTCTCAGGTGGTCTGGGACACGTCTGCTACACTACTTTAAATCAAGGCTGAAGACCTTTCTTTTTGATGTCGCCTTTCTTTAATTCATTGTAATTATATTTCTGTATTCTATCTGTTTTTAATTTTGTATTCATTTCTAACTGCTTTTAATGAACTTTGAATTGCACGGTTGCTGAGATGTGCTATATAAATAAAATTGCCTTGCCTTGCCTAAATACTCCCTTTCTTCCATCTTCTTTCCTTCCCCCATCCTTCCTTATTTGTTCTTCCCTTCCCTTCCTTTCCTATCATTATTCCGTCCTTCCCTTTTCTTTCCATCCTTGCCTCCTTTCTTTCATCCTGCTTTCCTTTCCTCCTCTTCTTTTCTTCTCTACCTTCTTCCCTACGTACTCTCTTCATTCTGTCCTTCCCTTTTTACAAACTTACTTAAAACTAAAAAAAAAGTGTAGAGCTGCAAAGATTCATATAGTTGTCAACTATTAAAATAATCAGCAACTGTGTGTGTGTGTGTGTGTGTGTGTGTGTGTGTGTGTGTGTGTGTGTGTGTGTGTGTGTGTGTGTGTGTGTGTGTGTGTGTGCCTGTGTGTGTGTGTGTGTGTGTGTGATGACCACTCCTCACTCTAGCTGGGCTCTATTTTAGGGTAATTACAGGGTGGAGAAACAGGGCGAGGTTAACTGAGGGAGTGCTCTGTGTGTATGGATACATCAAACTAAAACCACACTGTAAACTTTAAAGTATTGGCCAAATATTCTATATGTTCAGACTCAAACCAGCACTGAATGTATCCGCTAACAAGTGTAATGTGTGTGTGTGCATCACAGCCTGATATATTTCCTAAAACCACATCAGCGAGTCTGACTGTTGCATGTTACTTCATTCATCTGTGTGGACTAGACAGACCTTCCTCCGTAGCGCTGTGGAGGAAGGTCTGGCAAAGCGAGACTATTTCGTATTGAATTAAATATGAACAAATGAGGACATTTGAACGCATCACCTTGGACTTTGAGAAACTGGGGCGGACATACTTTCACCAGTTTCTGACATTTTAGAGACCAAACAACTCAGAAAATAATCCACACAGCTGTAGTGACAATGACAACATCTGGGTGACGTAAACAGCTGCTCTGAAACATCCAATGAGAGATGACTGTGGCCTCTGACCTCTCCATCCGCAAACCTCCAACATGAAGTGAAATCAGGCAGATAATAATAATAATAATAATAATGATGCATTCAAGTGTAGTAGTCACTACACTTTGCACTAATCTCCATCCTGCACTATACATCTGCCCCTTGCACACAGTGCTTAAACTACTTAAACAGCTAGTTTGTGGCCTATTTATTTGTTTCTGTGTTTAATGTGTATTCTTATTAATGTGTAATATCTTTGTTTGTGTATGTATGTCTGCACCAATCATCGAGGCAAATTCTACATACTGTATGGGTGCCAACTGTGGCAGTGAACTCCTTTCTGCTTCTGATTCTGTGTTTACATGGATGTATGTAGGTGTCTCACCGGGGCAGTCGGCGGCCTTCCCGGGGCCGCAGTCCGCACTGCTGCTGCCTCCGCTGCGGGCGAACGAGCTCCGGGCGGCGGGGAGAACCAGCAGAACCAGCAGGCAGCGGAACCAGGAGAACCGGAACACCGGAGCCATGATGGAGGGCGGCGGGACGAGGGAGGACATCCACAGAGACAGACGGAGGGATGGAGGCAGACAGAGACTGAAAGGTAGGAAATTAAGGAGAGATAGATGGAGGGGTGGAGACAGACAGAGGGGGAGAGGTAGAGACTGAAAGGTAGGAAAAAAAGAGCGAGACAGATGGAGGTGGAGAGGGGGGATTTAAGGAGATAGGGGTATACAGGGAGAGATGGATGAGTAGACAGAGGATACAAAGGGTAAAGAGAGAGAGAAACAGATATAAAAAGGATCTCTTTTTCTGGAATCGTCCTTCAAAATAAACTCAATACAAAAAACAAGCCGCAGAAAAAGAGGGATAGTGAATACGTTGCGGGGTTTAAATCCTAAATATCTCCATGTGTGTTTCCCTCTGCTCTCTCCTTCCAGCGTCTGTGAGGAAAACGGCTCCACGCACGGAGAAACACGGGGGAGAAATAGGCTGGAAAACACGATGAGAAAGCCGAGGAAGGGAGGAGGGCTGCTGCTAAACGGAGCCCGGGATAACAAAGCAAAGCAGGGCCTGGGGCTTGTTCTTCACACACCGACCCCCCACACCTCCGACACCCCTTCAAAATCAGTCCGCTCACAGCCCGGACTCACTGAGCCTCCATCCCCCATGCAGCCCAGCTGCCTCGCACTCAAACCGGGCGGGGAGAAACGCGGATCGCCGCGGACCAAAAAAAAAAAAAAAAGAACCAGGGAAAAGTCCAAAAGGGGCTTCCAGCAGCATCCAGGCCGAAGCGGAGCGAGTGTTAGCGGGATAGGATTCACGTAAGCAGTCGGTCGGACGCACAGTCGGACCGGGACTTTTTTTTTTTTTTTTTGTCCTCCTGTTCTTTCTCAAATCAACAAAGGCTCAGACCACGTGACCTGCAGGAGACCCCTCCCACACACACACACACACACACACACACACACACACACACACACACACACACACACACACACACACACACACACACACACACAGAGAGAGAGAGAGAGAGAGAGAGAGAGAGAGAGAAAGAGAGAGAGAAAGAACCTCACATCCCAGCATGCTCTCCTCTGATATAATTAAATATCTTCTGTTTGCTCTGTCACAAAAATACACAAATCTGACACATCATTCTACACACTTCAACGAAGACACTTTGATTAAATTAATTTAATTTAATTTATACCTTTTATTGATCCCCATTGGGGAAATTACAATTTACTCTCAGTTAGAAATCAGTACACATACATGCATACATACTGTATATACACACATGCATAGGTATATACACACATGCATACGTATATACACACAGGTATATGTATATACACACATGCATACACATACACACATGTATACACATATACACATGCATGCACATATACACACATGCATACATATATATACACACATGCATACGTATACACACATATACACAGGTATACACATACACACACGCATAAGCATATACACACATGCATAGGTATATACACACATGCATAAGCATATACACACATGCATAGGTATATACACACATGTATACACATATACACACACATGCATACACATACACACATGCATACATACACACACGTTTACACATGTATACACAGTGTTGGGGAGTAACGGAATACATGTAACGGCGTTACGTATTCAGAATACAAATTATGAGTAACTGTATTCCGTTACAGTTACAATTTAAATAGTTGGTATTTAGAATACAGTTACATTGTTGAAATCAATGGATTATCTGACGATACTTTTCTGTTTCACGAGTTTATTCACTCTGAATAAAAGGCAACTCTATCGCATTTTCCAGAAGCCCCGATATGAAATCGAAAAAATTAGCTCCGTGATCAGTCACAATGGAGTCGGAACCGGCACGACAGAGCCAGGGCAGCAATAAGTTTCTATCTTGGAAATTCAAACAGCATTTCACATTAAAGTAAGTTATTTTTTTAATTAGCCAAGGGTAGTCGTCTGCTGTAGTTTTACTGGTCACCTTGCTATTTTAACATTGACGTGGGACTTTCCATTCTCCTATACGTATACGTGCTGATTTACTAGCTCCAGAGCCGTTTAAAGACTGACAGCCCCGTTTGACATGCTAACTAACGTTAGCTAAAATTAGCTTGTGGTAGTTTAGACCGCGGTTAGATTTTTGTAGTATGCAGTTCGGGACTACCAATACAATAATCTATCTGCTTGTTCAGGTACACATTCAGCTAGTTGGAATAAAAAGAACACACCATAATATGCCTGTTTAGTAAGCTGGATGTGATAGTCGCATTCCTACACTTATAAAATGCAATTCAATGTAGAAGTAATCCTGAAGTAATCCAAGTATTCAGAATATGTTACTCAGATTGAGAAACGTAACGGAATACGTTACAAATTACATTTGTGAGCATGTATTCTGTATTCTGTAACGAAATACGTTTTGAAAGTATCCTTCCCAACACTGTGTATACACATATACACACTAAGATTTGGCTGACTCTGACTCCAGCCTCCTTTAGCGTCAATCCGTGGTTCGCAACATGGTCCACTAGTGTTGCACGACTTTCATTTGATAAATTTGGTCCTCTTCTTATTTGAGCATATTCTCCAGCTTCAGGTCTTTCTCTCCCTCTCCCTCTTCTTCTACCTCCACCTCGGCCTCTACCTCTGGCTGGGCCTCTTCGTCTTCCTCTACCTCCTTCTCCTCCTCAGTCTTCTTCATCTGACTCCTTCCATTTTGGATTGAAGGCTGTTGAACTTACCTGCTGAATTTTATATAGTGCTTAAACCTGATTGGTGTGTCTACAATTACAGTTTTTTTCAACTGCTTGCACACATTTTCAAAACTATGTCTCCTCTTTTTCAAAACTCTACACACAATTTCCAAAACTGCACACACAAAATGCAAAATGCCTCACATCTCCCTCAAAATCAAACACTGAATTCAAAATACCATAAACACATCTCAAAATGAAGCATTTGCATCAAATGGCAAACACTTTTTTTTCATAATAGTAAATTTTTGTACACACCTATATAAACCTCTTTTGTCTTCCATAGGCTTATATCTACATTTACAATGATCTAGAGAGAAAGTGATCTACTGAAAGTGGTTGAAAAGTGCACTGTAAAAAACAATGCAATGTTACAGTAAAACAGAAAATAGTTATTGGGCAAAACATTAAGTTTGTAAGAGTACCACAGTGTTGTATACAGTAACATGAAACAAGAAAACAACAGTACAAACATATGTAAACCAAAGGTATAATTTTTAGAATAAAGAATATGTGTGTGTGTGTGTGTGTGCGTGCGTGCGTGCGTGCGTGCTTGTGTATTGGGGCGGCGGGAGGGGAATTGTATGCACTTTGTACAAAACAGTCTGATTGATTTGTAATGCTGAAATAGTCATTAGATAGTTGCATGCAGTATGGACGCCACTGTAAAGCTTATTACAAAACTGTAATGTTTTGAAAAAGGTGTTTAATGCAATTGAAAACTGAGTGAAAGGCTGAGAAATAGCTTAGGGTTTTGGAGATTTGCTGTGTAGTTTTGCACTTTAAGTGAGAGGTTTCAAAAATCGTGTGACATGAAAAGATTTTGTGTGTAAGCAGTTGGAAAAAACTGTAAGCAGTCATGTGTTTGCGTACCTGGTGGCTGTGTTTAACCAATTGGTTCATGGGTGTGTTCATTTGAAAGCCCTTGCTTTGAAATTGCAAGAAAATACATCATGATAAATTTCTGTGTCAAATGCATATAAGTGTGTTTAGTGTTTTGCAATCACTGTGTGTAATGTTTTGCAAATAGTGTGAAGCTGACAATGTGCTTACAGCTGTGCAAATCTAGGCGAGTGTTTTGCTCCTTGAGTGTAAGGTTTTGCTAATTGTTGTAAAGTTTAATAAAAATTGTAGAGGAGGTCCTAGATTTGTATAACTCCACAATTCCACAATTTTTATGTGTTTTATTGATGCCTCTAAAGCCTTTGATCGTGTAAATCATGAGAAGCTATTGTACAAGTTGCACAACAGAGGGGTTCCCAAATATCTAGTGAGAATCTTGGCATTTTGGAATGCTCATCATTTAATGTATGTGAAATGGGGTAACTTTATGTCTGCCCCATTCAATCTAAGCAATGGAGTTAGGCAGGGAAGCATTTTATCTCCCTTTATTTTTAATATTTATATGGATGATCTATCAAAGCTGCTAAACAACTGTGAAACAGGCTGTATGTTTAGGAACACCATTATCAAACATCTGATGTACGCAGATGATCTGGTGATTCTTTGTCCATATAGTGCTGGCCTTCAACAGTTACTAAGGGTCTACTCCCAATATGGCTCAAATGTGTTATATACTAGACGCATCCAAAGTGGCACACGACATTGTGACGTCAAAATGACGTAATATCCGGCCGGCACGTCTGATTTATGGTGCGCGAGCTGAGGTCGCGCACGGCTCTTTTTTTTTCAGCGGCGCGTGACAAAGCGGAAACAGGAAGCCTGAACGAGTTCGCCGACAACCGGATGTCAGGACTCTCACGGTGACTGCAAGTCTCTCTTGTAAACTTACTGGGTTAAGATGAGCTCTTTAATGGTGAATGAAAGGCTTGATCTGACGAAGTAGGTCATTGAATCAAATCGAAGCATTGACGGCAATGCTGCTGCCAGTTCTGCCGTTGTTTACATTTTTGTTCTTCTTCTAGTCCGTAGAAAGAGCAACGTCGGTAGCCTTTGCTCATTAGCGCCACCGCTGTTCAGGAGAAGACTGCAACTAGTGTCGTGACCACGAGCGCAGGTATAAATAGTCACGGCGATTTCATGACATCACATATGCGCGTGCCAGCTGGGCTGCGGTTACTGTAAAACACGCTTCAGACTTTGACATTAAGTACAATTCTAAGAAGAGTAATATTATGATTGCAAGAAGCAGGGAGGACAATAAACTGTCATTTCCTGCTTTCTCTCTGTCTGGTACTGTCCTTAAAGTGTGTGATGAGGTCAAATACTTAGGGCACTATATAACTGATGACCTGTCGGATGATCGGGACATTCGCAGACAGTACTGTATGATGTACAGTATGCACAAGCTAATATGCTGAATCGCAAATTTTGTATGTGTTCATTGTCTGTGAAGACCACACTTTTTAAAGCTTTTTGCAAGAAAACAGTATGTAGAAACTCAGTGTGGCATATAATGATGGCATGAGGCTGCTGCATAAAATGCCACGATGGAGCAGTGCAAGCCACATGTTTGGAAGTGTTAATGTATCCACCTGTTCTCAGAAATCTCATGTAGCTGTATGTGTTGACTGAGTCATTCAACACCATAATTGCAACACTAGTGAACCCTGCAATGAGAGCCCCCCTCACACACACACCCTCTCTCTTATCTCTGGATGTTTCCTCTCCTCTCTGAATAATGTGTGTATGAAGACACGTCAGCCTTTGTGGTTTTAGAGTCATGTAAAGGACTAGATTAGAGAGCTGATGCTGCAAAGTTTCCTCTGATGATGAGATAAAGAAGTCATGTTTGTTAAAAAAGAAAAAGAGCAGCTGCTGATGAGTGTGGGTGTAGAGCGTATATGAGCTGAATGGTGTCAGTGTTTGTCGACCTCGGAGCAGAATGGCTGCAGTCAACGACCTCTCCTTACTGCTCTTTGCTCTCGTCAACAACATCCATGTAGAAGAACGGATCATCATCCGAGAGGAAGGAGACTCTTAC
>NC_041352.1:27035380-27047880 GCF_004354835.1 Perca flavescens
CACCGGAAAAGAGACTTCTAACATCCTTCACTGGTCTCCGTCCAGAGACACGGGATCCAGTTTATATAGATACTGTCTATGAGTCACATCGGTCCGTGTACTTGGCGGCCAACGGATTTTCGTTTTGAAAGAAAAAAAACAAAAACGAAAAACGGCCAGTTTCTCAATTACCATTAGTAAATAGGAAAACAAAAAAACGGAAAACAACTTATTAAATTATTCGTTTTTTGTTTTGATATTAAAAAACAGAAAACGAAAAACTATCTCGTTATCCGATTTCCTTTGATGTGTTTGTAGATGGAACTACAGTAAGCTGCTGCATACCCGGAAATCATTTGGACATCAATGAGACCCATGAGACAGTTAGAATGATACAGACGTAAAAATCGAAAACCGAAAGAATGGGATGTCTTGTGGGGATATAGAAAATGCGTTGGGTTCACAGTTTGGAACGATACGGGGTTTTCTGAGAGGAGTGTGCGGAGCTGGTGTGCTCAGCTGGGACTTGTGGCGAAACACAAGTTGACTTTTATTATGAAGTGGTCACAGGAGATTAGCGCTGATTGCTCTCATTCATCAAAAATGAGTCTACACAACAAGACAACCATCATAGTCTAATAATAATAATAATAATGAAGCGAAAACATTTTCAAAATTTCTCATTTTCACATAAAAGGTCTCTAACGTTGTTTTGCGCCATTGCTTTGGCAAATATCTGTCAAACAAACTAAAATCGAAACCATGATATGGCTTTCCCTTATCAAATTGCAAAAGACTCAGATTTAATACAACAATATCTGTCAAACAAACAGGGCTATAATTAGTATAAATAAGATATAAAATCAATATAAATATGATTTTTGGAGGTTAAAAAAGTAACTAAGTAACTCTAAATTTTAAATAAGCTACCTTTACTATTTTACTTGTACTTGAGTAAACAACAAAGTAACAGTACTTTTACTTAAATAGAACATTTTTACGTCCGTATCATTCTAACTGTCCATGGTCTCATGGGTCTCATTGATGTCCAAATGATTTCCGGGTATGCAGCCGCTTAATACCTACGATCGCTTCCGGGTCACGAAAAAAATGAATGAGGAATAAGATTTATACACACAATTTAATTTCCGAGTTCCATCTACAAACACATCAAAGAAAATCAGATAACGAGATAGTTTTTCGTTTTCCGTTTTTTAATATAAAAAAAACAAAACAATAATGGGTTGTTTTCCGTTTTTTGTTTTTCTATTTAATAATGGTAATTGGGAAACTGGCCGTTTCTCGTTTTTGTTTTTTTCCTTTCAAAACGAAAATCCGTTGGCCGCCAAGTACACGGACCCACATCACTGCACATGCTGCTGCAAGCTACAGAGTCAGAGACTGGCTGGGGATCTGGAGAACATATTGTGTGTTGTTGCGGGGTTGCAGCCAGCAGGGGGCGATGCCTGCCTGCAGAACAGACAGAGACAGAGAGAGAGAGAGAGAGAGAGAGAGAGAGAGAGAGAGAGAGAGAGAGAGAGAGAGAGAGAGAGAGAGTGTGAGACAGAGAGAGCTTGTAGTTTAATTTTTTACAAAAACAGTTTTCTTTGGAAATCAATAACACAATTTGGGAGTACACGTAGAAAGAAACAAGAAATAGACATACTCGAGTTACAGAACAAACTGCAGCTTTTCTCTGAGTGTGAGGTCAGTGTTTAGCCTGAGGACACTTTCACTTTATTGATCTCACACACACACACACACACACACACACACACACACACACACACACACACACACACACACACACACACACACACACACACACACACACACACACACACACACACACACACACACACACACACACACACTGACACGCTAATCTTCAGGGTGTTTTGCTATAAGCCATCTGGGCTCATTAGTTCACTCTCCTCTCCTCTCATTCTTAATCTCTTCTTGCTCTTCTTACACTTCACATATGTTCCTCTCCCTCCTCTTCCTTTCTCTTCCTCCTCTTCCTCTCTCTGTATTTATATTTTAATTTAAGGGTTAAACTCACCTTTAACTGACCGTCAGAGCAGCAGCTCGGCGAGCGTTTCCCTGAAAGAACTAACTGCTCCGTCTGAACCAAAGTAAATATTAATGCATTCAATATTTATGATTCTTCATGTATGTGGAAATGTGTGCTGTCATTTCTGCATGTTCAGCAGACTCAGTGTGCTTTTACTAAGTGATCTCTGTGTGACACGAGTAAAGTCTTGATTTTACCTTTTTATTAGTTCGATTTTATAGAAAAATACAGAAGAAATTATGATGAAATGATTTGGAAATGGCAGTAAAATAACAACACGCCTGATGTAGAGAACGACCGCTGATGCACATGACTTGATTTCTGTTTCTCACGTCTGAAATAAGTGAGATGCTTTTATAACGATACTATTTTGCGAGCAGCAGCAAAAGTTTATGGTGTCGCCAAAGTGCAAACAGCATGACAGCAAATCCCACAACAACACAACACAACAACAAATCACACAACACGCCAGAATTTTATACTTTTTGTCATTTTTTCCCCCCTGCCACAGCATTTTGCGACAACACAACAGCAGCTGTTGTGGCAAAATGCTTCGGCGTTGTGGGATTAGCTTTCGTGGTTTGCACTTCAGGGCCACCGTAAAAGTTTGTTTATTTTTATGAACATTTTCCCGCACAGCGACATTTCACAGAAACACAACAGCAAACATTAAAAATACAAAATGATGCTTGTTGAGACTCAAACCAGAAAAGGTCGGTAAGTATTGGACGATGATTCCTCGTCACTGATTGGATGAACTGTCTATCAGTCGGCGATAAACGGAAGTCCTTCTTTTTTTGGATGTCTGTTCCGTACTTATCCGGTTTAATAATAACAATAATACATTTTATTTAAAGGCACCTTTCTCGGCACTCAAGGACACCGAAAGATGGTGTATATATGGAAGATAGAAAGATAGATGGATGGATGGATGGATTTAAGTCTCACAAAATGTCCTTTTCCTGTTTGACTTTTGCTGTTGCGTTTGTCCTTTGAGGGACACCGTACCCAAAAAACCACAACATTCAAATCAAGATGCTGTTTCTGTGACATTGTGAATGTTCTGAAGGTATTTCTTAATGTGATGTTAAACAACCGCCTCATATTTTCCATGTTTCTCCGTTGTTTTACATCCCTCATCCTCCTCCGCCCCCCTCCCCCCGTCCATTACTTTCCACTGAAAGCTCTCGGTCTATTAACCTGATTCCACCTGCAAACACACGGTGCATAAAACGCTGTAAAACAGAAACCGACCTGTCGTCTTTAATCCTGATTTGACTGAGCGAGAGCTGAGAGGAAACGCCGCGCACAAGAAGGAAGAAAGTGGAAACTATAACCCCGAAATATGACAAATAACTATCTGTTCACTGGGTTTTCTTGGAATATCCACATATTTTCTCACATATTTTCTCTGAGCATGAGGTCAGTGTTTAGCCTGAGGACACTTTCATTTTATTGATCTCACAGACACACACACACACACACACACACACACACACATGCGCGCACACACACACACACACACACACACACACAGACACAGACACACACACACACACACACACGCACGCATGCACACACACACACACATAAAGAGACAAACACACACACACGCACGCATGCACATGCACACCCCCCCCCCCCACACACACACACACGCACGCACACACACACACACACACATAAATGCAGCTTAATATGATGTGAATGTGGATATCCACGTGGCAACCAAAGTATCATCAAACATATTTATGGTTCAGTTTAAACACGTCACACACAGTCAGAAAGTTTATCAGAAATTTGGGTTTTCTTTTATCCAAATTATCAAAAACATATTGCGGAGAGAGTTCTATTCAACGCTCTTCACAAGTTACATAAATGATCAGTTCACTACTTTCATTGAATTTGGGTGTTTTATTCAATTTTATAGCAAAAAAAAATGACAATAGAACGTTGAAAAAAAATCGACAAAAACATCCGAAAAAGTGACAAAAAAACATGGAAAAGTGTGGAAAAAGTACAACAATGAAAAAGTTGTTAAAATTACGTGTCCTCTGTCTGCCTCTATGAATACAGGTTGTATGGTTTATTGTAAATATTCAGATGAATGTTTCTGTGCACTGATGCAAACTGTCTTTTATTGACAGTTAGAAGAGTTTTGAGACTTGTTTGTTTTTTCGAGGGATGAACCAAAATGTTTTTGTCTGTTTGGTGTTTGCAAACGTACACACACACGCAAATACATGCAAATACACACACGCACACACACAAACGCAAATACACGGAAATACACACACACACACACACACACACACACACACACACATGCAAATACACACGCAAGCAGGCACACACAATCACACACACACAAACACATGCACACACATGCAAATACACACACACACACGCAAATACACATGTAAACACACACACAAATACACACACACACACATGCACACACACACACATGTAAATACACACACAAACACACACACACACATGCATATACACACACACGCATACACATGCAAAGAAATAATATTAGGAGCTTATTGATTTTGATTTATGATATAACAGTTTTGTGTCAGATTGCTATCAGACACATGAGTACAGTCTTCATACTAACAACGTCTCATACGTTGGAGGTTCATCATCAGGTCCATAGTGGAGAAGGAATCAGAAAAGGAAAGTTTATGGATTTTGGAAAATGTGGTCCTTTAAATGAATTTTGTGTGAAAAATGATTTGACATTTTGTTCCACTCAGACTTCTGTTTTGAATTTAATTATTAATAACAGCATGTTGTTCCTGAGACAGATTCCCAGGAAGCCCAGATGTCCTGGATGTGTTGATGTCATCGTATGCTCTGTTTGCGTATGTGCATTGGTTCAGGTACTTTCTCAGACAGATAACACAGACTGTGTGTGTGTGTGTGTGTGTGTGTGTGTGTGTGTGTGTGTGTGTGTGTGTGTGCTGTAACTTGTTGGAGAAGGCGTGCTGAAACACTGCAACTGTCACACAGATCTGGGGATCTGGGAATTCAAACTGCTTCTGTGTGTCTGTGTGTGTGTGTCTCCTTGTGTGTGTGTGTGTGTGTCTCTGTGTGTGTGTGTGTCTCCTTGTGTGTGTGTGTCTCTGTGTGTGTGTGTATCTCTGTGCGAGTGTTTGTGCGTGTGTCTGTGTGTGTCTCTGTGTGTGCTTGTGTGTGTCTGCATGTGTGTATCTGTGTGTGTGTGCGTGTGTCTGTCTGTGTGTATGTGTGTGTCTGTATGTCTCTGTGTGTGCTTGTGTGTGTCTGTGTGTGAGTGTGTGTGTGTGTTTGTGCGTGTGTGTCTGTGTGTGTGTGTGTATGTTTGTGTGTGTGTGTTTGTGTGTGTGTGCGCACTTGTGAAAGTTGAGGTGAGAAATAAATATATATATATATATATATATATATATATATATATATATATATATATATATATATATATATTATATATTTATATATATATATATATATATTTATATTTATTTTTTTTTGTCTATATTTTTTATGCTTTTTCCGACTTTTTTTCAGAGATTTTTTAAATAAATAAATAATAATACATATTATACATATATACCTATGTGTAGGTATTATTTTATTAATAAGGGAAATAATTCCACTAATTGACCCTGACAAAGCACACCTGTGAAGGTAAAACCATTTCAGGTGACTACCTCATGAAGCTCATTGAGAGAACACCAAGGGTTTGCAGAGTTATCAAAAAAAGCAAAGGGAGGCTACTTTGAGGAATCTAAAATATAAGACATGTTTTCAGTTATTTCACACTTTTTTGTTAAGTACATAATTCCATATGTGTTCATTCATAGTTTTGATGCCTTCAGTGAGAATCTACAATGTAAATAGTCATGAAAATAAAAAGGAAACGCATTGAATGAGAAGGTGTGTCCAAACTTTTGGCCTGTTCTGTATATGTATGTGTCACATTTCAGTGGTCAAAATGTCCCACATGTGACCAGAGAGTGGCGGTGTTTCTGTCACATCCTATTAAACCCAAACGAGCGGTGAAATCCATTAAGGGAATTTTATTTCCGCTTCCACAGATGCTTTGTTGGCGAGAAGCGAACGGCTGCACACGCAGGATTTTAGGTAAACAACAGAAAACACACACAAACACAAAGCAGTGATGGGTTATTAATTATGAACGCAGAAAATAATGCATTGTGGTGGGGGGGGGGGGGGACATCAGTGACTCCATTAGCATGGAAACATGTTGGACAAACGGAGACGCAGCAGCTCAGGACAAGAAGGACCACCTGGCCAATCAGGTTAAAGGAAACTGCTTCAGCTGGTCTTTAACATCCTGTTTTTATTCCATCAAGTCCACGCTTGATGGTGGTTTTTGCCACTGCTCCTAGGCACCTAACCCTAACCTTCATTTTTATATTTCTATATTATATATTTGTTGTAATATGACTATATTATGTCTTTTATAGCATTTTTCTCCGATTTTACTATTCCTTCCCTTCGGGGGTTAATCTCTTCCTGCAGAGGAGGTCCTAACTAATATTTTAATGTTTTATTTTTAATAAATATTTTAAAGATAGCTTGGTTGTCCTTAATAACTTTTATTCTGCCTTAGCTATGTTTTAATAAGTTGATTGTGCTTTTGTATTTATTGCTAATATTTGTTATTATTATTATTATTATTATTATTACAAATTGAATTGCTTGCCTCAAGATTTTGACATAATGATACACATGCCATTGTTTTTATCGATTTTTACAAACAGTGTGGTATTCTAGGATGTATTTTAAATTATTTATGGTTATTTATTGTGTGGCACTTTCTTACCTTTTAAAGCACTTTTAAACATAGCACTTATTACTAATTTTTAATGGTATGTGTATATATATTTTTTAACCTCAAGGGCAAGTAACTCAGACAGTATTTATGACCCCTTCAAAATGTTTTAATTTTTGAGTTTAAATAAGATGTTTTTAATATTGGGACGGAATTGATTTTGTACTAGGACGCCGGGCTATTTATTTACATAACTCTCTCTCTATATAGTTTTTATTTATTTTATGTATTTATTTTGTAATGTCTCTAGGAGAGACACCAGTGTAGTTGTGGAGGTGACCTTCTATTTAAAGTTTTAAATATCCTGCTGTCCATCCTGTCCAGTGGTTCTTTCAACATGCTTTTAATATCCGGCAGTCTTTTAAACAGCTTTTTTATTTAACCAAACCTGTTTTTTTAAGGAGTTCTTTAAGGGTTTTATTCCCACCAGTGGTCCCCTTGTGCCCGTGCCCATCGCAGCACCCATCCTGGGCGTTGCGTTTTAACCTAAACCTAACCTTAACCATAACCAGTGCCTCCCAACGCTGCCTCCCAGGCGTTGGGGGCAAAAAAACAAAAAAAGAGACTTCAGATACAGTATTAGGGGACCACTAAGGTCTATATAAAAGAGACTTCAGATACAGTATTAGGGGACCACTAAGGTCTATATAAAAGAGACTTCAGATACAGTATTAGGGGACCACTAAGGTCTATATAAAAGAGACTTCAGATACAGTATTAGGGGACCACTAAGGTCTATATAAAACTTCAGAGACTTCAGATACAGTATTAGGGGACCACTAAGGTCTATATAAAAGAGACTTCAGATACAGTATTAGAGGACCACTAAGGTCTATATAAAAGAGACTTCAGATACAGTATTAGGGGACCACTAAGGTCTATATAAAAGAGACTTCAGATACAGTATTAGGGGACCACTAAGGTCTATATAAAAGAGACTTCAGATACAGTATTAGGGGACCACTAAGGTCTATATAAAAGAGACTTCAGATACAGTATTAGGGGACCACTAAGGTCTATATAAAAGAGACTTCAGATACAGTATTAGGGGACCACTAAGGTCTATATAAAAGAGACTTCAGATACAGTATTAGGGGACCACTAAGGTCTATATAAAAGAGACTTCAGATACAGTATTAGGGGACCACTAAGGCCTATATAAAAGAGACTTCAGATACAGTATTAGGGGACCAATAAGGCTTATATAAAAGCATCCAAAAAGCAGCATGTCATGGGACCTTTAGATTAGTAGATCAGTCCGTTTTCTGCCAATAAATTTGGGAACACACACATACAACATACTGCTGCACTGTGTGGTTGTCCAGCTGCACAGAGGAGAACAGGAAGGATCCCCCCCACCCCCTCCTCAGAGACATATACACTGGCCGACTCCAAAAGAAAGCTAGCTGTATTAACTCTCGTTGGCTTCCTGTCAACCAAGAACTTGTTGTCATTCACACTTTCTATTTTTTTTACGTTTTTGGCCCCTTTTTTCGATGCTTCTGACACTTTAAAAAAAGTTTTTGTCGCTTTTTCCAACATTTTTTTAAACTCATGGTCAATAAACCTAATGTGGCATTATACCAAATGTTTTTAGTCAAATAAAAAAAGCAGAAATTATGAATTATTTGGACTAAAAGTTAAGATGAGAGGATGTTGAGTGGATAACAGAATTTTATAAGTTTTTAGTTTCAGGATGCTGTTTTTGAAACCATCGAAATTATTTTTTCAAATGTTGTAAAAATATAATAAAACACCCAAAATTCAACAGAAGTACTCATTAATTGGTTAAAATGTTGTCTGAGTTCCCTATGACGTACATCCACACATCCATTGTTGTATTTTGACAATTTGGTTGAAAGAAACCCATATTTCTGTTAGACCTGAGGACGTGTGTGTGTGTGTGTGTGTTTCTTTGTGTGTGTGTGTGTGTGTGTCTGCGTGTGTGTGTTTCATGTGTGTGTGTGTGTGTGTGTGTGTGTGTGTGTGTGTGTGTGTGTGTGTGTGTGTGTGTGTGTGTGTGTGTGTGTGTGTGTGTGTGTGTGTGTGTGTGCGTCAGCCCTGTTCCCATTGAGTTTGACTTTTGGGAAATACCTTGGCAGCGGTGTGTGTGCGTTTCTGTGGAAGAAGCTAAATGAAAACTCGACAATAGAGACTTGTGTGCAATAAACCCCCAAAAACTGGAAGTGCAATAAAATGATGTAAAGTCCTTGTCATTGTGTTGAGTTACCTTGTTTGATATGTTTTTACTATTTCAGTTTCATATTTCTCTTTGTCTGTCATTTAACTGTCATATTGAGAGCTGCTGAACAGTTTTTCGTTGTTAACCCTTGTCTTGTCCTCAGGTGAAATTTGACCCATTTTCAACATTTTTCTTTTATTTCGTTTAATATCAGAAATATGGGTTTCTTTCAACTAAATTGCCCAAAAAGACCACGGTTGCATGGGTGTTATTTGCAGGTGAAATGAATGATTATTGTCTTTGAACTTTGGGTGTTTTAGCCAATCCAATTTTATAGCGTTTGAACAAAATGTTCTTAACTTTGACATGTCTGTGATCCACTCAACACCATCTGATCTTAACTATTAGTCAAAATAATTTATAATTTCTGCTTGTTTTGAACTCTATAATGAGCTATAATGTGTAATATATAAGCTTCATTGACCATGAATGGAAAAAAAAAGCATTAAAAATGTGACAAAAAGCATGAAAAGCATCGAAAAAAAGCGAAGGACCACAATGGCGACTGTTCTCTCTGTTGTTATTTCCCTGCATGCCGTTCTGTTAGGTTTGTACTAAAATGAAGTCAGACTTATTATTTTGATTTTATTCTGGCACTAATACTCCTCCGTAGGTTTGAGAGTTTGGAGTGAAGAACTCATCTTCTGATTATTTATTTGTTACAACACCAGATGTTTAACTTGGTCAACCAAACATGTTCATATATCATATATGACAATATGTCA
Source organism: Perca flavescens (assembly GCF_004354835.1). Lineage (NCBI taxonomy): Eukaryota > Metazoa > Chordata > Actinopteri > Perciformes > Percidae > Perca > Perca flavescens. The sequence goes on from NC_041352.1 coordinate 27,045,247, forward strand.
ATAAAGCTAACTGAAAGTGAATGAGAGAAAGAGAAAGGGGGAGAGGGAGATAGAGGGAGAGAGAGAGAAAGAGAAGGGAGGGAGAAAGACAGAGAGAAAGACAAAGAGAGAGAGAGAGACAGAGAGAGGGAGAGACAGAGAGAGGAGAGAGAGAAAAAGAAAGAGAGAGAGACAGGGAGCGAGGGAGAGAGACGGAGAGAGAGGGGGGGAGGGAGAAAGAGAGAGAGAAGGGAGGGAAAGAGAGACAGAGAGAAAAAGAAAGAGAGAGAGACAAGGATAGAGGGAGAGCGAGAGAGAGAGAGAGAGACAGAGAGCCGGAGAGAGAGAGAGAGAGAGAGAGAGGGGGTGAGGGAGAGAGATATTAAGAGAGAGAGAGAGAGAGAGAGAGAGAGAGGAGGGAGGGAGGGAGGGAGGGAGGTGTGTACTTCTCTGCAGAGTCTCGGTGAGTCCTCCAGGTCTCGTCATTCAGCTTCAGCTTCAGACCCAGGACCAGCTCCAGAGTCTCGGTCACCCGTCCCGGCTGCTCATGGAGAGACGGTCGGCTCTCAGCCGTCACAGGAACGCAAACTTTACAGGAGTTTAATTAAAAAAGGAAGGAAGGAAGAAAAAAAACCGCCGCCAGACATGACGTTTTGGACAGGAGGAGCGGCGCTGCTGCTGCTGCTGCTCGGCCGCTGCTGCTGCACCGATCCCGGCAGGAAAGGTAGGACCGACCGGGGGGAAAGCTCCGGAGAGAGAGAGGTAGGGCGGGGAAGGAGGGAACAGGAGACCGGGGTGAGAGAGAGGCATGGCGGGGAGGGATGGAGCGGGAGACCGGGGTGAGAGCTTCGGAGAGCTGAAGACTTTTGAACGATTTTAAAATAGTTTTATTTTAACTGTCTAAAGAAGACATTTCATTCGTACTTTTTATTCCGCCGTCTTGTTGTGGAATGTGTCTCCAGGAAGTATGAAATATGACCGATTTGGTGCAATTTAATGATTGTTTTTTAATACATTTTCAAAAGTTAACAACGTGATATGAATATGATATGAAAAAATAAGGACATCAGACACTTCTTGTGTTCATTATTAGAGGGATATTAAAATATTAAAAGAAGTAAAATTAAACAAATATTGGTTACTACTAGGGATGTAACGGCCTGATTCGATCTAATATGAGTAATCAATAATGGACAAATGCACGGCATAAAATACAGAATAGTTATTAAACTAAAAATACAATTTAGACAACGATAAGATCATTCTAAAAAAACTATAACAATTTCCAAAGACTTTTGCACCATAACTTGATGCAGAAAAGGCACAAATTGTTGCAGAAAAAAGGAAATGCAGTTTTTTTATGCTCAACATTTTATCTCTGTGTGTGTGAGTGTGTGTGTCGTATGTGTGTGTATGTGTGTGTGCGTGTGCGTGTGTCGTATGTGCGTGTGTGTGCATGTGTGTGTGAGCATGTGTGTGTGTGTCTGTGCGTGTGTCTGTGCGTGTCTGTGCGTGTGCGCATGTGTGCATGTGTGCATGTGTGTGTGTGTGTGTGTGTGTGTAGCTAAGACTAAGAGTTGAACATGCGAGCAGAGTAACTACATTTAAACTCTCTCAGACTGAATTATCACCAATTAAACGTTCATTTCCTGCTGTTGTCTTTGCACCAAAGCCAAATCTCCGAGCTGGGACTGTACGTCCTCCCTGTGGGCTGAACATCCTCCAGACGTGGACCCAAGTCCAGTCGGTCCATAACTGGTTTTAGTATCCATTGATCGTTAGGCGATCGATCGGTAAAATGTCAGAAAATGTGTCTACCCCAGTGGGGACGGTGTTTAGAGTTAACAGGATCAGTTCAGCTGCGTTTCAAATACACATCCTAGACACACACACACACACACACACACACACACACACACACACACACACACACACACACACACACACACACACACACACACACACACACACACACACACACAACAATTCTCCTCTTTCCCCCCCTCTCTCTCTCCTCTCTCTCTCTCTCAATTTTCAATTTCAATATAATGTTGCTTTATTGGCATGACAAAAAATACATCTGTGTTGCCAAAGCATAAGAACAAACATACATAACAACAACAAGGAGTAAATACATTTGATATAATAATAGGCTACAAGTAATTCATATTGATGATGAAACGCAGAAAATCGTCACATTCGCTTACTGACCTTCAGCGATCATGATTTTGTTCTAATCAAACCATCTGTATCCATCCAACTATCAGCGAAATGAAAACATGAGGATCAGCCAGAGTTTAGCCCCCACCTGCCCAGTGACAGAGAGTCCCGCTGGGAGTGGTAACCTGAGGGAGGAGGGCTCAGATCATATCTCCCCCCCTCCTCTGTCAGAGGCCCTCATTTACCAAACCAACGTTCACCACACAAAACAAGCATATAAGACCAGCGTACGGTAGGGCTGAACGATTTAGGAAAATTATCAAATTGCGATTTTTTTCACCGATATTGCGATTTAATACGTGATTCTTTTTTAAGCTCTTTGTCTTCTGTATTATTCAACGAAGACAAGCAATAAATCATTGTATAGTATGAACAACACAATATTAGATAGATTAAACTAACTTGAATGAATGAATTTATATGAATGACATCTAT